>NC_047129.1:7020553-7118053 GCF_009829125.3 Periophthalmus magnuspinnatus | reverse complement strand
TTGGTTTGTGAATAAAATGTTTTCCTAAAAGCAGTTAATTTTTGATACCATACTCTTTTATGGTGGACAAACTAAATCCCCACTAGACTGACACCAAGACTGAATATCAAGCAGAAACTGTACAAAATCACAGGCAAAGCAAACATGTTCAGTCCTCATCTCCTGTGTCACTAAACACACATGTACAGGTCTCACATTTTAATATTTGTTTTAGGAATTCACTGGTTGGATTAAACTTTATTTAAATCTCCTTTAAATGTGAGTGTAAAGGAAAAATATTTAGTTCTCATGTTTTCCATTTCTTTATATTGTTTTTTTTTTTAATAATGTAATCCCTTTTAACAGAATTGGGAAAGCAATAATTTAATTAAAGCCGCAAGCGGCATCGAACGGCCCTCGCGGGCCGTGCTTCGCACTCGGCCGACCCCGCACTCCCTGTGGGTGGCGCTAACGCGCCACTTGTCCCTTTTTTATTGCGGCTTTGGGCTGCACTTGTCACTTAAGTCAATTTGTGCTGATGCACAAAATGCAACAACATGGGTTTTCCAGGCATCGCCATGGCAACACCGTGCAAAATACAAACTTGGCCCCCTAGACTTTTTTGACGGGGACGACCTGAAGAATCACTGTGCCAAATTTTATGTCCGTCGTTGACGGTAATAAGTCGTTATAAGACTTTGAAATGCATGAAATTTTGGAAATTTTCCCATTAGGATAACATGGGTGCTTTCGCGCATCACCATGGCAACCCAGTGAAAAATATGACATGGGTCTGATTGACTTTTTTGATCAGGATGACATGAAGAGTCACGGTGCCAAATTTCACATTATTCCATGAAACTAATATTTTTCCCATGAATGGGAAAAATTGTGAGGTTTCCCATTAGGATAACATTGGCAGTTTGGCGCATCGCCATGGCAACACGGTGCAAAAGACGACATAGGTCTGATTGGCTTTATTGATTGGGATGACCCAATGGAATTTTGTGTCAAATTTGGTAACATTTGGGAAAACTAAATTTTTGGCCTTCCATACAAATTTATTAAATGTTCTGTGGGGGGCGCTATCGCGCCAATTTATTTTTTTTCACAATGAGTAGCTTTAGGCCGGAAAGTTTTACAACTGATTCGAATTTGAGCAAAATCGGACTTTGCATGCGCAAACGGGAGCAAATTTTGACTTTTGAAAATTGCAAAAATTCCGATGGAATTTTGCGGCTTCACCGCACGGAAACCGTAAATGGGATCATCATAAATTGGATAACTTTTGATGCCCCACTTGTCTAGATGATGTACAGTGATTTTCAGCCCAGCCGGTGAAGCACCTTCAGAGGAGTTGACGAAAATGCGACGTCAGCGAAAACGCTGACTCGGCATTTTGTAATTTTCAATCCAAGATGGCCGACTTCCGGTGCATCCGAGGGCGTGGCTATAATAATCTTTTTTTTTTGGCATCACTTGAAGAATGCGTGTACCGAATTTCGTGGCTCTACGCCAAAGTTGACGTCGGGACGTCTCCCATTGACGCAATGTATTTTGACTTTTGCAGGGGGCGCTGTCGCGCCATTTTTTTATGCCCAATGATGCACCATATAAAAAAATAAATTTTTCGGCAGACCTGAATTTTGGGCAAAATTTGGTGAGTTTTTGAATATGTTCAGGGGGTCAAATTCCTGCTCAAAGTGCAGAAGAAAGAAGAAAAAAAAAAAATAATAATAAAAATTAAAGCCGCAAGCGGCATCGAACGGCCCTCGCGGGCCGTGCTTCGCACTCGGCCGACCCGGCACTCCCTGTGGGTGGCGCTAACGCGCCACTTGTCCCTTTTTTATTGTGGCTTTGGGCTGCACTTGTCACCAAACAAGTCAAAACACATTGGAAGTGCTGATGCACAAAATGCAAAAACATAGGTTTTCCAGGCATCGCCATGGCAACACCGTGCAAAATACAAACTTGGCCCCTTGGACTTTTTTGTCTGGGACAACCTGAAGAATCACTGTGCAAAATTTTATGTCCGTCATTGACGGTAATAAGTCGTTATAAGACTTTGAAATGTACGAAAATTTGGAAATTTTCCCATTAGGATAACATGGGCGCTTTCGCGCATCGCCATGGCAACCCAGTGAAAAATATGACAAGGGTCTGATTGACTTTTTTGATCAGGATGACATGAGGAGTCATAGTGCCAAATTTCACATTATTCCATGAAACTAATATTTTTCCCATGAATGGGAAAAATTGGGAGGTTTCCCATTAGGATAACATTGGCAGTTTGGCGCATCGCCATGGCAACACGGTGCAAAAGACGACATAGGTCTGATTGGCTTTATTGATTGGGATGACCCAATGGAATTTTGTGTCAAATTTGGTAACATTTGGGAAAACTAAATTTTCGGCCTTCCATACAAATTTATTAGATGTTCTGTAGGGGGCGCTATCACGCCAATTTAGTTTCTATCATAATGAGTAGCTTTAGGCCCAAAAGTTTTACAACTGATTCGAATTTGAGCCAAATCGGACTTTGCTTGCGCAAACGGGAGCATATTTTGACTTTTGAAAATTGCAAAAATTTTGATGGAATTTTGCGGCTTCGCCGCACGGAAACCGTAATAGGGATCATCATAAATTTGATAACTTTTGATGCCCCACTTGTCTAGATGATGTACAGTGATTTTCAGCCCTGCAGGTGAAGCGCCTTCAGAGGAGTTGACGAAAATGCGAGGTCAGCGAAAACGCTGACTCGGCATTTCGGAATTTTCAATCCAAGATGGCCGACTTCCGGTATGTCAAGGGGCGTGGCCATAATAATCTTTTTTGTTTGGCATCACGTGAAGAATGCGTGTACCAAATTTCGTGGCTGTATGAGAAAGTTGACGTCGACGTCTCCCATTGACGCCCGAAAATTTGACTTTTGCAGGGGGCGCTGTCGCGCCATTTTTTTATGCGCAATAATGCACCACATAAAAAAATAAATTTTTCAGCAGACCTGAATTATGGGCAAAATTTGGTGAGTTTTTGAATATGTTCAGGGGGTGAAATTCCTGCTCAAAGAGCAGATGAAAGAAGAAATAAAAATAATAATAATAATAATAAAAATAATAATATTTTTAGCAAAAACAATATATCCGATAACATTAGAAACACATATTATACGTTTTTTGAAAGCTCTCGACCTTCCCCACGTCACCGTGGGGTCAATGGCGAATGACGAGCGCTAACGCGCTCGTCATTCGCCATGGCGTCGGGGTCCGCCATTGACCTCCCATTGACTTCCATTCATTTTAGCAGTTACAAGTATGGCCCATGCCTGCGGCATGGGGGCTTGGATAGGGCTCGATGCCAGGAGTGTGTTTGGGGACATGAGCGCTTCGCGCTGTGTGCGTCAACATTGAGTCAATGGGCTTCGCCCATTGACTCAATGTTGACGCTGACATGCTAGCAAGAACAAATATGCATGTCCCATGCCTACGGCATGGGTTGCTAGGACATAGGAGTCTGTGCAGGGGGCGATGGGGGACGACTCCTCCTATTGACTCCTGTTAACGCATGTCAGCGTTAACATCGAGTCAATGGGCTTCGCCCATTGACTCGATGTTAACGCTGACATGCTAGCAACAACAAATATGAAAACCCATGCCTACGGCATGGGTTGCTAGGACACAGGAGTCTGTGCAAGGTCGCGGTGCTGCCACGAAGTTGCGCGCGTAGCGCGCAACTTCGTGAAGACAGTTTGCAACGATGAGTGCTTCGCACTCATCGTTGCGGAAGCAATAGGCCCTACGCCCTGTAGGGGCTCGGGCCTAATAATAATATTTTTAGCAAAAACAATATATCCGATAACATTAGAATGACATATTATACGTTTTTTGAAAGCTCTCGACTTTCCCCACGTCACCGTGGGGTCAATGGCGAATGACGAGCGCTAACGCGCTCGTCATTCGCCATGACGTCGGGGTCCGCCATTGACCTCCCATTGACTTCCATTCATTTTAGCAGTTATAAGTATGGCCCATGCCTGCGGCATGGGGGCTTGGATAGGGCTCGATGCCAGGAGTGTGTTTGGGGACATTAGCGCTTCGCGCTGCGTCAGCGTCAACATTGAGTCAATGGGCTTCGCCCATTGACTCAATGTTGACGCTGACATGCTAGCAAGAACAAATATGCATGTCCCATGCCTACGGCATGGGTTGCTAGGACACAGGAGTCTGTGCAGGGGGCGATGGGGGAGGACTCCTCCTATTGACTCCTGTTAACGCATGTCAGCGTCAACATCGAGTCAATGGGCTTCGCCCATTGACTCGATGTTGACGCTGACATGCTAGCAATAACAAATATGCAAACCCATGCCTACGGCATGGGTTGCTAGGACACAGGAGTCTGTGCAAGGTCGCGGTGCTGCCACGAAGTTGCGCGCTTCGCGCGCAACTTCGTGAAGACAGTCTGCAACGATGAGTGCTTCGCACTCATCGTTGCGGAAGCAATAGGCCCTACGCCCTGTAGGGGCTCGGGCCTAATAAGGAACCTCTCAAAAATGTGTTATTGCACTTCACAAAATGACAAAATTTAACGCCTTCAATATAAACTCGTATTGTTTGACCACAGTAATCTATAATCTGTAATGGGATATCTTTTATAACTTGGTTATATTTTCTTTCGGTGTCTAAATTTGAGATTTTTAGCAGAAATCAACATGTTGTAAAATGAGTCCTGCATCATTCATGAACAGCTCCTACTCCTTTAAAATATCATTCCTCTTTTAACCAAGATGTGCCTATTGTTTCACACTGGGCTAGTGTACAGTCACAGTTATGTTTAAAGATTCAGTTCCAGTTTCACTGGTAATTTGTTTAATTTAAAACTTTAATATTTTAAAATACAATTATTTCCGCTGAGCTTATTGAAGGTTAAATTGGACTGTGATACCATATACAGTGACTATCATTTAGAAAAAGTTCGAGCCATTTAATTTTCAATACACCATTGTTGTACAATGATTGCAGTTGATGATCTTTTAGAGCAAATACCTTGCATTTGTTCAAATTTATTTGTCCCGAGGCTTTAGAAAAGTTAAGAATGATTTGTAGTGCCAAGAGAATTTGGTGTCCATCTCTTAAAAGAGGGTGGTGTCATCATCTAGCTGACTAACTATTAATGATTTCCCCATTACATCTATTCAAACCACATCATTTTTAGCTTTGGGAAGTTACAGTAAGCTGCTGCAATTTGTCTTTAACCAGAACTATAACACTACTCCCGGGTTTATGTTTTTATTTGATGTGTTTCTCATTCAGGAGTCCCAGAAACTCCAGAGAGTATAAAACCTTGTATACACGTTTGTCACTTATGCATTAAACTGCAGGCGTTTTGTTTGGGCAGGCTCAGCAGCACAGGTTGTGCTGTCCAGACACATCAGGAGAGAAGGATGACCACTGACCAGGAGCCTACCTACACCATCAAACTAGTACAGCTGCTACTCTTGTCCACGTACTGGGGCATGCAGATATGGGTCACCTTTGTGTCCAGTGGGTTTCACAATGTTTCACATACAAAAATGACCATTAAGTATTCACACTTGCTGTTTTAACATTATTACTGTTTTATTACTTGACATTGTATGTGCACCCAAAAGCAAATAAGCAGTTTGCATTGCATTCATTTCTTTTTCACACATAGGTTTTGTAATGGACAACCACTTGAACAGACACACATTTGGGTTCATTCAGAGCAGACTGGTGCCCTTTTATCTGCACCTGGGGTCTGCATGTGCCTTTTTCAACCTCACCATTTATGCCGTGTACCACCCCAGTGACTTGCTGGATGAGAGGGAGTCTTTCCAGGTTTGTCAGTCATTCTATTCCCACAATGCACTTCTGTATTATTTACATATATTTCACACTTTGACTTTTTTCCCCATAGATCTTTATATTCTTTATCTCTGTGACGGTGGCGGCCATTAACGCTCAGTGGTTTGGACAGATGACCTCAGAGATCATGGCTGATATGCATCTCATTGAACAATCCTGTGGGTTGGGTCAGGACATTGGGCTGTCGTCGAACCGTGAAGCCTATGCCAAACTATGTGAGACCGATGTCAAATACAAGCACCTGAGCAGCCGCCTGTGGCTGTACAGGCTCCTGTCCTCCCTGTGTAACTTATGCTGTATCGGCTGCAACTTCTACAGTCTATGCTACATGGCGGAGAATCTAGTCACATTGTAGTCAACACTATTTGCCGGATTATTTTGTTTTATTCAAACATTAAATTATATATTAACAAGTCGTTGTCTCACAGTACGTTAGAAGTAAAGGTAGGTTTTACTTCTTGTTCAGGAAATAATTGGATTTGATTTTTCACTGAGGTTTAGTGGAGCTGCCTTTTGTCATTAACTCAGCAGGAGCCCAATCAGTTCCTGCAACATGAGTCACACCTAACCTTTCACCCAGTGGCTGCCATGGCTTTTTTCAGGACAGGTTAATATAGAGAGCAAGGTAGATGGCAAAAGAAAGACACCAAATACATTTTTAGATGAAAAGAGTAGACTTGAGATTTTTGCACTGCACTTTTTAAACTTATTTGAGTAGATAGTGAAAGGGAATTGCAGCCACACTACTTTCCTGCTCTTCCTGTTCATCTTGAGGATCTAGTGTTGGTCAAACTGGCAAAACTACAAATTCTACAGACTCTCTTCACCTATAAGACTAGAAACATCTCCACATCTCTAACGCTCCATGTGTAGCACAGACGGTAACCAGCAACAGTAATGCAGCAGGGCTTGTTTGCAGATTAATACACAGGTGTGGCTTATTTTGAGGAAGACATTAATATTGTTATTTCATGTAGAAAACATTGTTAGACTGTGTTCATAGATGTCCTGTATGATGGTCTGTAGTGACAGAGGACAGACCTGAGTGACCAGATTCTATTTCCTCTGTATCTGCTGAACACATTCACAAGAAATGCTGAATAACTTTAACTACAATGTAAATGTAATGAGCTTAAAATGGAAAGTGTGGTGTGGATAATGGTGAAATATTTACTTCTAGTTTTTTTTGTCATAAATATGTTGTTTTCATTTAGTACTACTTTGGTGTTATTTTCAGTGGAGGTAACTGAATTCACATTTTTATAAAACTTGATTCTTTGTCTTCTGTTTTTCTCATTCAAAATTATTTTATGCAGCTACAGGAGTCACGAGTTCTTACAGATTCAATATTACTGTGTGATAGTGCCTTATGCACACAGATGCACTGGGTACAGAGGTTCTGGCAAAAACAATGCAATTTACTGCCATATAAGGTTAAGTCCAAAAATATTTTAAGTTTGAGTCATATGCACTTTGTCTTTGTACAATGATCAAAGAATGACATAAAGCTGTTAACAAATTATATTTACTACTAATGTAAGCTATATTTTTAATATTTGCATTATATTTTAATCCATAGGTTAAAGTTTTATACTTGTAAATGGTGATTTTATATACCGGTAATACAAACTGTACAATTGGACTTAACTGTTGGCAGATTTCATAAGAGTAATGCTGAACAAGGTGTACATAATGCGAGTTACAGTTTTACCCATATGGGTTTTCAAGTTATAGAACGCTTTACTGTGTTGTTTTTTGTTTTGTTTTTTTACAAAAATGCCCGGCGAGCAGGTCCAGGTACAGTTTGTGGTGATGGGATTTGAATGTTTTTTTTTTTTTTTTTTATTAAATGTGTTGTCTTTTCATTAGGTGTCAGTTTTCAGTTTCCTTTGACATCAAGAACAGAACAGTCTTCTAGTTCTATACACATTAATAAACTGTGTAACAAAAATCTTGCCTTCCTTGTAGCTGGATAAACTTATTTAACCAATTTTGAAATACCTGTAATAGTGTGGTTTTTAGGATCATGTTTTTAGACATCGCATGTGAATCCTGCTCATACTCAAAATACTTAATAAATAAAATAATAATTCATTTATCATCAGCATATATGATACAATTTTGAAAAAAATACATTAAAAATTCAAAAAGATAAGGACCCTCCATCACTGACAATCTCTTCAAAAATTTTGCATAACATTTACTATCTTGTTTACAGAATATATTATGACTTGCCTTTAAGTGCTACACCATAAAATAAATATTAAAAAAAAGCTAAGACAAGTGTATTAAAATGTTTAATGTAAAAAACTTTATACAAAACACATATGGTAATATACTTTCAAAATGACATTCACAAAAACTAAGCTAAACTTTGATACTGAAATAAATTACACTGTTTTGTTATGAGTTTGAGACAATACATTTCCCCTGAAAGGTAAATATCTACACAAAATAAATACAAAATATATAAAAAGTCAACCCTTGTACCTGACTGTTAAATGTTTAGTCTCAAAATAAAAAATGAACAGTAACAGTAAAGCACAGTAACCTCTTACTTTTCAATTTAACATTTGATCTCCAAAGCAACACCAGTTCAAAGTGCGATAAAGAGAAATGTCCCCATGTACAAAACAAAATAACGCTTGTTATTCTGTGCATAGAGAACCAGCTACAGCCATTTTAGTCACTGAAAACATTCAGTAATACTGAGGGAGTGATATGTAAATGCTGAAGTTTGCAATAAAGCGCCAATACTCAATGGGAAATGCCCACCCACGGTCCAATCAATTTAAAATAGGCTGGCAACACAAGGTTTGATAAACTACAGAGCAGATGGGACATTTGGACCCAAACTGGTTTAATAGGATTCAGTTCAAAATGAATTTCTTACCATGTCACACAGGTCCTTTCAATGGTTAAACATCTATTTGTTGATCTCTGAAAGGCCTAAAGCAGGGAATGTGCAACCAAAATAAAAATTAAGGGAAAAGACCAGCAGAAGTGAGACAGTGTATGGCACTGTGCTTTAAAGGCATCCCAAGTTACATTCACTGTAAACAGCAAAAAAGAAAAGAATTGTGTCTTCAAAACAATGTCCGTAAGTTATGTCACGTCCAATCACTTTGGCAAACTACAAAGGCACAAGGGGGTTAGAATATTGCGGAATCCTACCATTATTTCAATGGTTTGATTAAAAGGGGAAATTGCAAATAATGTATTTTCAAGTACAGCTTCAAATACAGTTAATATAAATGCTTAAAATACTGTAATTAAGAAACTAGCCACAAGGGGTGGCAAGTACCTGCTTATTGTGCCAAACCAAAGCCCCGCTTAAAAAAAGAGCTGCTCCTCTGGTATGGGACTTATGCCAAATTAAATTACCGTATTTCATTCATCTTTATGTAACACTAAATATTGGTTTTAATCAACTGCTTGGCAGTTTATGGCATAATCACCATAAAAAGGCTTCAAATACATATCACAATGTGCATGTAGTACTTAATCTGAATGATTTTGAACAACTACAACTTTTCCACAATATTCTTTAGTTTACATGTGCCTGTATTTACCCAGGTGTGTCTTAATAAAAATGTAAGTTCCCCTTTTATCTCCCTATACTCACAGTACCATCACTAAATAGAAACAAAAAAATATCTAAAACAAAAAATATAATAAACAAAAAGTTTCCCAAATCTGTCTGGGAGGTTTGGCTCTATGGCAGCTGCAGAGCTTTTCCAACACTATTCCATTGAAACACTTAAACATTGTACCATATATAAATAAGTTGTACTAAAAATAGAGGTGTCATTCTCATAAAAAATAAGTGATCCAGTGTCTCAATGTCATACAATAACCTTGCCCTTAATGTCCAGTTTGTTGTTTTCGTTTGCTTTGTTGGTCTGCTCTTCTGTTAGTGTGATGTAGGAGTACACCAGGCTGCCTGCAATACTGAGCACATAACAAAAACCATCAAGTACAATGTACACACAGGACATACTGAATTATATTCTGAGACATTTTTGCAATAGTTTTCCTTTGCTTCTCTAGTTTTCGGGGACTACAGATGGAAATAAAGCCTGCACTGTTCCTTAAAATAAAAACTAAACTGAAGTACACTATACTATACAATTCATGCTTTCGTGCAAAGGAGGGAAGACTGCATGACAGAAACCTATTAACTGACTACTTAGACTGTCATTGTCCTCGCCTATAAAACCTGAATATGAACAGGTTTTAAAGGTGAGGACATTAATAACATATTTGGTGCAGTCACATACCTGATATTTAAACCTATGAAGTTAGTCCATGAGAAAATATAATCTCCACTGAACACCATCCCAATGTAAGTAACCAGTACATTCTGAAAAAAACACCACGAGTCACATTTTTACAATCTTTGTACTGCATCAATAAATAAAACTTTAAACAATGCTTTTTTACTTTGATGCAGCCCACTATTGTGGTCGTCAGTGCTGAGTTGTATTGTGTACAGAGCACAGTGGAGTACATCAGAATGAACCTGCAAACAACAAAGCCATTTAATGAGGTCTTAGATTAACATTTCTTTTAATTAACTTTTCATCTTCCTGTTTAAAGGTGACATTTTCAGGATAATTCAAAGAATATAATATTTTATTTTGAATTGTTAATTGCTATGTGAATAGTGCACATGTTTCATCACTCTGAAACCATAGATACAACAGGAACTTACCCCATGACACAGGACAGAAAGAATTGTGAGAGAAATAATACATCTGACCAGCCTTCATACTCCACAGCCTAGCAATGAGAACATGAAAACAAAATGAGTACTCTCAGGGAGCCAGATTTTAAACCAATAAAACCATTGATTCCATTGGGAAAGTGTCCTCTCCATTTCTCAAATCTAGCTCCAGCCCAACTATTTATTCCTATATAGCTAAGGATAGAATGTCAAAAACAATTATGTATTTGGAGATATGTACCTTTTTATCTTGTTGTATCTCTATGGATATGTTGCACAAAGTACACTGTGGAACAAACTGATGGGTCACTTCTGCTAAAATATTTATCACACGATAAATGTAGAATGAAGTATTCTGCTTCTTCACATGTCCATTGGTTTAGTGCAGGCATGCCCAAACTGTGGCCCAGGGGCCACATGCGGCCCTCAGACCAATTTTTCTTGTCCCTCAAGCTTCCAGGTGAATTGGCCCATATTACCTTAAACAGTAGTTATTACTGTACATTTCTGGAAATCTGCTTTCTGCCCATCTCAAATACTTAATATGCCCCATTGAGGATCTAAGCATGAATAAAGTGGTTCAGTCTAATTTATAATAAACACACAGATTTGAAGTATTCACTGTATTGGTGACCAGTCTATGGCCCTCAATGGACCCTCAGCTTTGTCTGTGTTTTTATAGTGGCCCTTAATAAGAAATGTTTGGACACCCCTGGTTTAAGAGATGTGTGACAAAAACCTAACAAAAATACCAAAGACCAGTTATTTCCTTAGTCAGCAAACATTTATACATTGTAAACATTAGTAGCAGCCCATTTGCCAAACATAATAATGTTTTGAATGTAAAGAGCCAAATCAAACATTTGGCCTCAATTTGGGTACCCCATTATGGAGTGCGATTATGATTTCAGATTTAGTTCTGAATTATTAATCTGTTATGTCTCTATTCATGTTTTTGATCCTTGCTAAAAGCTTTTAGCTGGGCACTTCCAATCACTTGTAACGTTAATTCAGTGGAGAGAGGTTGTAAGAGCGCAGTAATAACCCAATGAGGAGCATAATGGCATCTTTGTGCTTCTGCTGCTGGGCCCCAGCTGCAGCACTGACCAACAGACTGAGCCTCACACAGCCCAATGAGACACACCCCTCTGTACACATGTGCATTTGGCCTAGAAGGACAGGCCGATAAATGTACTGTACCAAGTCAGAACCAACAAAGGGACAGTGGCTTACACTTAAGTAATTACTTTTATGACCTGTTCCACAGGTTTTGTGGTGGTTAACAATAGTAATAATTGTCATCTTTTACTGTTCACCTCAACGTATACACTTAAAGGGCCCATATTATGCTATTTTCTGATCCATGTTTTAATGTTGTTTCCTCAACAAAAAGACACAAGGAGTTGTGTTTTGTTGCAGGCACACACGTTTAACACACAGACCCTGGGCATTTACGCTGAGTTCTTCCCTCAAACAGAAAACAGTCTGTTCCACCTTATAATGTAACCTCATTTCCCATAAAGTGCTCCACTGTATTTTTAATTTCCATCTTCACTGAAATCATTTGGATAATTTTAGCCCTGGAATTGATCATATCTCCTGAACAAAAGGTAAAAGGAGCTGTTGACTTGAAAACTGCCACTTCATGACAACACAAGGTGGAACAGAGCATTTTGAACGTTGTAGAGATGTAGACAGACTAAGATTTTTGAGAAATTGTAGAAGAGATAATTTAAAGTAAAACAAACAGTAGTAGATTTTACTGTGCAATGTAATTTGGGGAAGAAGTACAGTTTGGTACAAAGTATTAGCATTAGTACTTTTTACTTCAGATTGAGAACCATCAGCAGATGATATATATGCCTATATACTCTTTCTGTTAATATAACTTATGTGAAATTGTCTTACCTTCTGCATGTCCCCAGTCACTTCAGCCAGAAACACAGTGGGGACGATCATAAATAATGCGTTGTAATATAGTAATCCATATTTGCCCAGCTCCTGCGGAATACCCAGAGGGAAAGATGAGAGAGGCAAAACAGAGTGGCTTTTCACAGTGATTCATGGTACATTCCTCATAACGTGCATTCAGATGTCAGACCAGGTCACTGCTGGCTATACCTAGAATAAACCATGTAACATTTATAATTAACACTCATAGTTAGATTATTTCTCTTACGCTGCACAGAAATAATCTATCTAAATAAATGTGTTTGTTCGTAAAACACATTTACATTATTTACATTTATTTAACATGAATTTGGGTAATGGAGTAGTTTTATTGTATTATGAAGGAAACATTTTATTCTTTTCTCACAAAGGCCAAATCTATGTTAACATTTTATGCAGTGTTTTATAGCAGTGGGAAGGTGTAGTTTACATTAGCATTGTCTTTGGAAATACCTGTTAATTTTCACACTTCCTCAACAGAATAAAATAGGAAAAATCATTTTGTATCCCTTCTACTTGAATAATTATTTAGAGCTTTGCTTCTAATGAAAAGAAATTATTTTGACGGTCCTCTTCCTTGAGTAATTTGTTTGCTACTCATCCCACTTCTGAGGTTTACTATTAGCAGATGGTATTCTCAGACATAGACTAAATATGGAGCCAGTCATCCCCCCTGCAGTAACATGAGGCTGTCCGCTCATGTGACATAAAGAGGACAATCTCAGCCATTACATTCTGTTTGTAAGAACTGCACATGTTGTTGTAATGGCCTGATATAAATATCCCTGATAATATTAGAGATACACAAAGAAAATGTACTCACTGCACTCACTTTATGCTACTGCTTCACACAAGTTACCGGTACTTACACTTAAAACTAGGGCCACAACTATGATTGTTGTTTAGCAATTCATTAATCTGTTTTTCATTTCTTGATGAAATTATAACATTTTCATTTTCATGTTTTTTTTATATACTTTACAATTTTAAATAAAACCTCTTTAGTGAGCATTTCTCAAAGTATGGTGCCTTTAAATAAATCAACTAATAAATATTAATAGTATTGATGGATGTTTAAGCTTAGGAGAGTTTTAAATGATACAGAGTAAGGAAAATAATATATTCAAACCACTATGTTGATGCAGTGAAGTGGTAATGCTAAGACAATACAAGATTACCTCAAAGCAACAGAAAAAAAAACAAACTGAAACATTGTCCAACGTGGCATACCTTAGTATCTAGTTTTTGCTTGACGTAGGCCCCATTAGCCGCAGTGAGGACATCGTTTAGAAGAATAAACACATAACCTTGTAGGTCAAAAGTCAGGTCAGCCCTGAAAACATGAGAGAAAGTTATAATTTGCATTATGTCAGTAATGACATGTTTTAGGCAGCGTACTGTTTACAGGTGTAATGTAATGACAATGTGTAATGACATGTAGCGCACGGGGCTTTGTAGTATGAGTGCTTTTGTTACGGTTACAGCACCACACCTGGATCTAGGACGACATACCCGGCAGCTATGAATGCTCCAAGGATCATCGTGAATACTGTCAACTGCACTGGTCTGGAGAACTTCTTCCTGACAATGACAGCATTATGAAATAATGAAACAATGGCTGCGTGTGAAAGAAGTTTTTAAAAAGTAGGTTAAAAACTTCTAAGTGTGAAACCTTACTTCAAAAGATAACCCTCCGCCAGCATTGTGAATAAAATAGAAAACCTCCTGAGAACTGTAAACATGGGAAGACTAGAGGGAATGAGAGAGATGTTGCAATAAATTAGATCATGAGTTAAACCCAAACTAGTAATACAATATCAGTAGTCCTCTGTTTTAACATGACTTTAACTTACTTAAGTATTTTGGTCCCAAAGAGTCCCGTGATTTGATTCCCCACAAAAAGAAGAGGTAGAGGGAATGTCTAAAAACAATTTGAATAGATCAGGTCCATTAGTGTCCATTAGTTCACACAGGAAAAGAAAAGATGGAGAAGTAAGTCATTTCCAAAGGCTTACCTTGCCAGGTATGCTCTTATCAAAGTCGGGGAAGCTGATTACCCTCGCTGCCTTGCCCACCCATAACACAACCACTGTAGCCAACATCTGTTTAACAATTTATAACAAAGTTATAATTAGCTGTATTGAAATCTGTCAAAGACCAGTGCTGTCTTTTTACTTACTTGGCCAATTCCGACACATATTGAAGAAGGAAATCTGCACAAACCAGACAATAATACCAAAAACAAATAATCAGCTAGTATTTTAAACAAACTTTAGGCAGTGATTTTAAAGATTAGGCCATTTGACTTCTTTGTATCATCTTCCTTCCTTGGTAGGCAAAGGTTGCTCATATGGTCCACTCTATGTTCCTCCGCTATTCATGATCCAACCCAAGTTTAAAGCTACATTCGAGCTAACGAGCTAGCATTAAATGTATAACAACACAGTTTTACACCAGGAGCTACCTGTAGTTGGTGAGCACACTTTTGTTGACCATCACGATCAGGAAGGAGCTGAGACCATAAAACCCGGCGGCACATAGCTTCACAAAGAGTGTGAGAGGTTTGTCCGCCATCCCCGTCCTCTTCTCATGCCCGTGTGAGTGTACTGAGCTCCTCCACTGCCATCACTTCACCGGTGACAGCAGCCACAGCTCCAACCCTCCAACCACGGGAACGTGCACTGTGTACGTAGCACCATGCCACTTCCGCTCAGCCCGGGGGAGGAGGAGGAGGGCAAAATAAAAGCCCTTTAGAAACACTTGATGCATGCACATGAGATTTCAGGTATAAATAGTCCATGCGTATAAGTCCATGCGTATTACTCTGGTGCGAGTACTGTAGCTTGAAAACAGAAGAACATACTTCATATTGGGTGGCCTATTTAAAGATGCACTGTAAGTTTTCTACTGGAGGATCTGCGACCTGCTTGTCTGCTTTTTTTTTCCTGAATGTTCCACACCGTAGCATTGAATTTATTTTGTATTTGTTAAATTACAGGAGTTTTTGCCTTCAAGTTAGTCATTTCTCCAGACATCTGACCTGTAACTTGGCTTGTTGGCATCACCTGCTGGTCTCCGTGTACATTTAAGTTTAATGCCACACTGTGGAACATTCCAGGTGAAGCCTGGAATCTTTACGAAGCCTGCATCTTTATAGAAGCAAGCATGTAGCGGACCCTCCACCAGAAAAGTTAGTGCCCCATTAACACACATGGACCTAAAGAAATAGAGGCAGGACTACAGGGGCAGGAGATATGACCTAAAAAGAATGAAAAGGTCATAAACCAGAAAGGTGAATGTTACACGTTCAATAGACATAATCTGATAAAGAAAGCCAAATAAAGTCTAAATGTGTGGTCCAATAACCAGTCATGAAATAATGAGAATTTGTGTGGCCTTAGATACAGAAAATATTTTGGAAATAGCATGTTAGTTGCCATCACATTTCAATATACATATCTTGCAAATGCTAAAACATTCATTTTCAGAGTTATTAGAACAAAACAAGACATAATTTTCTTACAAACTTATTTTACTTGTACTGCTGAGTACACACCCACACAAGTTTATATTTCATATTTAGTCTGATGGCACACTTGAAAACATGAAGCTGCAGACTATTTACATATGACCCAATTGTGTGGGCCAACCCTCATGACATGACCTGTGGTGGCCCATGTGTAGTTTGGCAGGTGTTTTGGGGTAGCAAACCTGACGTGTCTTTGATAAGAAATGCCCTTCTGTGAGCGCCACGTTGTCCAAGAGAAAATATAGAGTGAGATCTCATTCGTTTCCCATTCATTCAAAGCAGGACCATTTACCTGAGCCATGTCTGGATTAAATGCGTCTCTTGGATACTTTGTGGTAGTTGTGATAACTGCCTTCCTGATTCGGATCCTCATAAAGAAATGGCCACGTTTTAGTTTTATGTTGGAGTTTGCATCTTCGTTCATGCTGGTGGGGTGTTTGCTGGAAGTGCAGACCATAGTAGAAGTGGGTGAATGGGCAGGTGGTCTTGGTCCCGATGTAACAGTGACCATGTTGTTTGTGGTGCTTTTGAGCCATGGTATCATCTGTGGGGCAGCTTCAGGAAACCCATCTGTGTCTCTACAGAGATACCTGCAGAAGGATGCCTCTGCACTGCCCACTTTGCTCGCTCTCGTGGCCCAGTTCCTTGGATCTCACCTAGCCATTTTAGTGGCTTTTTACTACTGGAGCCTGGAGCTGACAGACATGCACATGATCAAGAATCTAATGGCCAGTGAATGCAGCACGTCACTGAAGGTGTCTTTGCTCCAGGGTTTCTTCACAGAGTTTTTTTGTGCTTCAGTGCTGCACCTCATTCTGCTTAGTCTTTGGCGGCGGTCTGCTCTGATCCGTATACCACTGATCGCTGTGTTGCTCACTTTCCTGTCACATTCAGGTAGGTTTTAAGTTACAATAATATAAACTAAGAAACTCAGTCTAAGAATACATGACAAATTAAGGTCAGCCCAAGATTCAATAATGGACTGTTATGATTTTCTTTGTAGCCAGAAACTACACCTCAGGCTTTGTGAACCCCTGCTTGGCCTATGGCCTCACATTCCACTGTCCAGGGTTCAGCTACTTACAATATTCCCTGGTCTACTGGCTCAGCTCTGTCACAGGCAAGTACTGTTAAAAAAATTACAATGAAAACATTGGATCTGAAGCTTATAACATTTATTAATTTTTTTCACCAGGAATGATACTGGCCCTCTTCCTATTTATGGGCCACATCCCAAAACTATTTTCCAAGAATCTTCTTTATTCTCAGAAGAAAGGTTTCAGAGCCCCAAAGGCAGACAAAAGTGAAAAAAAGAAAAAATAATGATAAAAGGCCATTAGATGGTGTTTAAACAAAATTACTTTGTAAAAAGATGATACCTGTGGTGCTGCTGTATATCACAAAATGTCATTGATAAAAATAAAAACATTTTTTGTACTCATATGTGTGATGTAGTATTATTAACCTATAACCATTTCATCAGTCTCACAGAGACTAAAAGTTCAAACAGAAGAGTTAAAGAACGCATTTGTACTTTTTAACTTCCAGTTGACGATCCTGGTTCAGTTGAATGGCTGGATTTCACCTGCTCCTCCCGTTTAGAGGTGAGTCCAACTGGAACTGGATTTTTTATTTTCTGTTGATTTTTAGATGAGAAACCAGACGCTGGAGTGGATAAGACAAAAAGATCATTTATATTTGGTCATGTTAGTCATTTTGCAGGTTATCTTTTCTTGACAGATAATAGGCAATCTTACTTGATTCCTTGTGTTCCTGCAGCTGGGCTTCTGGACGATCAGACCACAAAACATAATCTGGATTATTGAGAAATGCCTTTTTCTCTCCACAACTGAGGCATGTTGTCACAGTAAAGCGGGCCTTGCACTTTTTTTCTTCAAACATAAAAACACTGTTTAGTTCAACAGTACTTACTCTACCAAATCCACGAATTAAGCATTGTTCAATTTACTTTTCTGTCTTATCGTTGCTGTTACACCTGGAATGAGGAGTGAGCAACACTTCTTACATAGTGTCCTTTTCACTGATGGATCCCTGAATTGAAATGACAAAGAAAAAGTAAAGAAGATTAAATGAAACATCAAATAATCACTGGGCCAACTCTAACCAATTAATTTGATTCTATGTAAATTTATAATTTACATGACAGTGCATTTATTTTATCGGTCACAAATTAAACACACATATTAGACCACACAAATTATAGGATAACCCCTGTACAAGACAAGAGCAGTACAGACAAATACAGACAGGAATGAATGGAAACGCTCAACTGATCGAGCATGGCAGTTGTTTTAATAAACCTAACACATTTAGGTCCTTTGGGACTAACTCACTGTCTGAGGACTAAGCGTCTAGCGATGGTCTTCTGGGTGAAACAGTAGAAACGTGCCAGCTCAATGTTGTCGGGATTTTGAGCCAAAACACAATGTGCTGCCTGTGGAGATAGCACATGTAGTGTGACCGACACATATATGCTAATGTTGACGTTTCAACATGACTAGACAGTAAACCGTTTCCTACCTGATAGAGAAAGTTAAGTCGTAAATAGGCATCTTTATCTTTCAAACCTGCCATATCACCAACTAATCAGAACAACGTTATACATCAATGAACAAAACAGCAGCAGTTCAGGCTAGTAATGGTGCCAAGCAAACTTCCGGTCACAATACTTCAAAATAAAAGTACATGTTCTCTTACACTAGCACTGATCAAACTTCCAGTATTTGATTAATGATTTTGGCACCAAACACTTTCACAAAAGCAAGTGTACTTCCATTTATTAGAGTGCGCAGACAGGGGTGTTAGTTATCAGAACATAAAAACAAACTCATAATTCCAGCTTTTATCTTCTAACTATTGCCATCCCGCTCCAGCTACACAATACACAAGAAACGTTTTAGGCTAGAAGGACACAAAAGGACAGAGTAAGACAATACTCACTTTTAATAACAATAAAGAAGAACGTATAAACCCTGTCAATCTAACAATTTAATTTGCCTGTAAGGTGCACCTCTGATATCAGGAGACTGGTGATACTGACAGGGGAACTGGTACAGTAGACCAAGTACGGCAATTAGACGGCCTGAGACACAGTCTCAACACATTTCCATGATCATGAAATGTTGTGGATTGTTTCCTATAAAACCTGCAAGAAAAAAAGTCCATACAACACGTCTAATGTTGACAGAGCCAGAATACAGTATAGCAAGAAAGGGGCACATATGAAATTCAAGTATCAAAATAACTAAAACAATGACAAGCTGAAAAGGTAATTACAAAGGTAGTAAAAATCATGGGAAAAGGACACAGACATAATCAACAATACATTAGGCAACATTTGCATTTGTTTAAGGCAGTTGATTAAAAAAACAAACAACTAAAATTGAACTAGGTGTCTTCTTCATTCCAAGTTAAATACAAGCCTAGCTCTAAGTTGTTGCCAAGAGAAAGATTTGTTGTACAAAATAACTACGCCTGACTCTTGAAATTAAGCACTTGTTTGACTTGTCTTCTGAGATCTGAGTTCATGCGGACAGCGGTGGGGTGTGCTCCTTTTCCATTTTTGGTCTTCTTCACAGTGAGGTGTGTCAGGGTGTTAATGGCTGGTGCATCAAGAGTGGCAAATCTCTTAAAAACTCTCAGCCTATTGTCTGGCACAAAATCTAATTTGTTGGCACATTTCGGTGCACAGCATGGGGACGCATGCGAGCTACTGTGGACAGCTAACGGTTGCCTTTCATGGCCTCCTTGGCTGCCAGGATGAGGGGTGTGAGACTGGAGAGAGGTTTGGCCAGCTTCAGGAACGGATGCTGCAAAAAAGTTGCACAAAAAATTAATACATGATAAATTCTAGCACTTAAACGAATAGATTATAAAATATATGCACCTGCAAGAGCTCTTTGCCTCCACCTCGTTTCTCCACATCCATTTCAAGACAACGATTGAGGAAGTCTCTGAAGACTGGGGAGAGCTTCTCTGGGTTCTGAAGCTCAGGAGTGCCATTGGTAGCAATCAGGTACAATGCCTAATGGGAGAGCAACATTAGCAGATCCTGTGTATACTTCATTTAGAACAATTAAAAAAATAAATAAAAAACAACGCAACTGCATAAAAACTTCAAATGACCCAGAACCATATAGATAAACAGTTCTTACACGTAGTGGGTTTTCATTTAGATATGGAGGTTCTCCTTCCACCATCTCAATAGCCATGATTCCCAGGGACCAGATGTCAACTTTAGGTCCATAGGCTTTTCTTGTCACTACTTCTGGGGCCATCCAGTAAGGTGTGCCCACCATGGTGCTTCTTTTGCTCTGCTCTGGAGTTATTTGTGCACAGAAGCCAAAATCCGCTGCAGAAAACAATAATTACATGTACATAATTCTAAATATCTTTATTCCCATTATTATCCAATGCATATTTTTATTATTGCTCTCTTTGTATGAAGAGCTGCACAGACAACTGAAAGCTCAACTGTGAGACCAATAAATTTATATCTTATCTAAATAACTGTAGTAAAGCTGCAACACCGCTAGCAGGACTTACTGAGTTTGACGGAGCCATCCATCCCAAGTAAAACATTGTCACTTTTGATGTCTCTGTGGATGACTTGATTGGCGTGCAAGAATTCCAGTGCTTGTAAACACTAGAAATATTGCAATAGATAAAATAGTGATTTCATGTATTTGAGTAATGTAAATGTATATGCCTTTTTAAGTATCAAACGTACCTCTCGGCAGACAGCAGCAATCTGAGCTTCATCCATACAGGTCTCTGTCACCACATCAGTCAATGAGCCTCCTGCCAAATACTCCATCACCACAAAGAGCTCCTCCCCCATTAGGAAACTAGTATATGAAAGAAAATACAGATGTATTTGATTTAATTTTACATGTATATATTGTGAGATGGTAATCATTCTGTACCTGTCTAAAAAGTTGACAATATTGGGGTTCTTCAGTTCCTTCATCACCAAAATCTCATTAATAATCAGTTCCTTCTTAGGCTGTTTTTGCAGGTTGATCTGTTTAATAGCCACCTATGAGGATGAACATAAAATAAAAGGGGCAGTTATTAAGAACAAATATATGTAAAAAAGCAGCATGCATAACTCCAATACCTTTTACTACACTGACTCATATACAAGTCATAATTTCATCAATTGCAAATTGGTTATGATTAATTGTTATTCCTACCTCTTGTCCAGTTGCAACATCAATGGCTGTAAATACTGTTCCTGATGCTCTGCAAAATAAAGTTCAACATTCAGCTAACATTTTATTTAATTTCAACTCAAGTTAATTCACAGTCACTCACCCCTGTCCAATTTTCTCATATCTTGTGTACTTCTTCTTGGGGTCTCCAATACTGACTATGGTTCCTGTAACAAGAATTTTACTACATAGATATTTGATGTATACATATATTAAGACATATTACAAGAAATGATATGATATTTACTCAGTTTGTCCATAATTTCCTCATCAGACATCTTGTTTTTCTTTTTCTGTCTGTCTGCTGCTTTAGAGGCTGCATCACCATCAGGGCATGTGCTTGGAGCAGGAATAGGATCAATAACTGAGCGGGTATACACCTATGAAGAAAAAAGAAGTTTGGTTTTTTTTAAAAAAAAAGGATTTTTAAATTTGTTCTTTTAATACAACTTTGAAACATACACTTTTTGTATGCTCTGGTCTTGGGGCCACAATCGGAGGAGGAGTTTCATCATCGTCGTCGTCATCAATGTCTTTAATATTTGGAGATGGTTCAGTGCATTTTTTTACAGGCTAAAATCATTGAGAAACAAAATGTTACCATTGCACATGAATACAACAAATATAAACAAGTGTTTATAAGTGTGAAAAACTTACAGATTGAGGGCCTGGAGTGTATGCATCTTTTTCTGTGAATGTTCACATAAAAAGTTTATAGCATTAAATGTTGCTCTTCTTTAAAATCAATCAATGCACAAAAACTACCTCCAAAGAGCTTTGAACTCTTCATGAATACATGTTTTATGAAATAATGAAGCACAACACACAATAACATTCTAATAGCAGAACAGTATATACAGAACACTGATAACCACTTTAAATTCATTCTGTGTGCAATACTCACCAGAAGAAGATAAGCTGAGGTACTTTTGACGTCCATTCCCTGTAGAGTCATAAAATTTTAAAACATCAAGCACGGCTTGTGGGTTTTTCTTCTGCTCCGACTTTGTGATGTTGGATGTCTGGAGTAATCGAGCCCACTGCTCTGGCATGCCCTATGCAAAAACATCAACAGTTGGTGAATATTAGTTCAGACCTGAAAAATACTGTACGTTATGCAAGTTATTTGGTGAATTAAGAAGTCCCTAAACTTACAGTAAATTCCCCTGTGACAGCATCAAAGCCAACATGGATGGTGTGTTCAAAATCTGATGGAGGGGAGATCTCTGGACGCTCTTTGTCTCTGTCCTTCTTTCGACCACCTGCAAAAAAATCAAAACAAATGAATATGCATTAAATTACAAGCATCTGCAAACAAAAAAGGACAGCAGGTTTCTATCATACTTTTCTCAGCCCCTGAGAAAATTGAGATGATTTTGTTCCGAGGTTTCCTTTCTTCTGGGACAGAGGGCAGAGGTTTGGAGCTATGGTTGGCAGAGAGAGAGTCTTTCCCAGAGCTAGTGCTGAAGATGGTGCTGCTCATGCGAACAGGTGGAGCAGGAGGCTTATCCTCAGCGTCTCCGTTATCACACATTGTGATGTTTTGAGGAAAATATCACAGGGCGGAGGGGCTCAGTGGGAGCAAACAGACAGAGTGAGCCAAGCAGCACTCACATCAGCATGAGGCACTCATGTGCTCATGCACAGCCAGATGACGAAAGCACCAATGGATACCTGAAATAAAGAGATGCACATTTATTGCCATGTACTATCGCGAAACGCATTTACAGTGTACTTTCATTTTATATAATTCTATTCAGAATTGTATCTCCAATTTCAGCCTACCGTTTCTCATATTAGATAAACATATTAGGTCATTACAACGTAAAATAGAGAGTAAAGCATTGTAATAAGAATCGCGTGCATTATTCTATGACAGTAAATGTGTAAGGTTATGTAGCTTGACATATATATACCATTTTGTCCTTTGTCTTTTATAAATTCTAAGCACAGATTTCTACTTTAAACGCCCTTCAAATGAGCAACAACAGCAGGGCGGCTATGTTAGCACCTAAAGTTAGCACGAACTAGTGTGCTAACAATCAGCTAATGTTAGCAAGATAAGCTACACTTTCATTACAGTGGACAGCGCGAAGTTTTCACGCTAGTGCTTAGATAAATCAGCAAGATTTTAAGCTAATTATATAAATTTGAGAATGAAAACTACCAACACCAGCGAGTTAAATATATGTATGAAAAGGGATAATTTAGCAACACTACAGCTAGTGAACTTTCGGTGTAGATAGCGCTTTATTTGTAACGTTAGCTTAGCGAAGACGGCACAGGAGCCGCAGAGCTTACCGGAGAAACCCACACCAGCTCAACTTGAGTACAACTTTACTCCAGATCGATCCACCACACTTCGGCTTGCTCTCATAAATCCATTAAAAACACTTATTTCGATACACAGTACCTCGAACATCCACCGGTCTATATAAATTTGAAAAATACGCGAATGCAACTATTTACAATGCAACTTTTCTTGTATCTTCTGGGCCCTTGGATAATTCCGCTATGGCGAAGGGGAAGCGGAACTGGCGACCCAACCCAAGACTATTCAGTAATGTTTCAAATGATTGGTGTAAAAGTCCATATTTCCATTTACAGCAAGGAGGACCCTAATAATATTATAAAAATACATTTGAAATTGAATGATAGACATGATTTTTTTTTTAAATGCATGCATCAGATTTTACGGGCTCTTTTATAAATACTCACTTTTTATTATGAAAAAATCCATTAAAATAATACAAACTAAAATTCTACATTTCATAAGTCCTTGCCCATGTTGATTTGGACAGTGACACAGTGCATATTATTGTGACAAGAAGCGTCCCTCCACACACAGGAATGACCAGAGATGCATCTCCTACTGGAAGCTCTAGCGTCACAGGATCCGGCTGCTATAGAACAAAACACAAACATTTAATATAAAGTAGCAAAGAGGCAGGATTGTTAAATGAACTGTATGTAGCCCGCACTACTTGTTTTATGAAAGAAACTACAATCACAACTGAACCTAGGAACATCAGTTGCGTTTTTTTCTCTCTCACACAGTATATGGCAAGACCATGCCTCATGTGGAAGCTCGGAACTTCGAGAATTTACTCAATGAGCTTCAGAGGCTGCACTAGCACTAATTAATGATGGCTGCAGGTGTCAGGGGTTAGGATCAAAACACCAAATTTTTAACAAACAACTTGGCCATCGTGCCTAATGTTTTGTGAAGAATGAATTGGCATTACAGTTGTTACCAGTAAATCTGGGACGCAAATAGGTCATGGTTATGAAATTTTAAATCAAAATATTACACACAGTTCGTTTAGAGTTTACAAATTATCATAAAATAAGAGACAACCTGTTGAGGGTGAACTTCAATCCACTGACAAGTGCTTGAGTTGTTTGCAGTGCAAGGTGCAACCACAACAGTAGTGGTGAAAGAGCTCAAGTTGCTAAGTTGTGTACCTTTGAGAAGAAATACAGTTTTATAAACAATTAGAACTTAAACAATTTTCTTACTATTTAGCTGTAGCATTGTCTCAATAGACATTGGCATGGTGGTTAGCTCTCATCTCTCAGCAAGAAGGAATGGAGTTGCATGTTCTACCTGTGATTCCTCCATAGGCTCCTTTTTCCCATGCCTCCAAAAACACTCAGGCCAAGTTAGCCCTCATTAGCAGGTGCAGTGGGTCAGAAACTTCACTCATCTGATCTACGCATATACTGTATATATAATGACACATACAACAATTTATGTAACTAAAGCTGTTTATAGATAGTAAAGAAGCAATGGAGGTCCATGTTGATTTGTTTACTATTAATGTGACATTAAGATTATGCTACGTCTCTCTCATGACTCATTCCTCATACCTCGACCGAAAAAAAAAGCTTTTAATTTTTATTGTCAATTTAAAACTCGCTGCTCTCATTTATGATCATATTTCATGAACGAAATGACAAGATCGCAGATACAAAGTGTTCAATTCTTGACATCTTTGTGGTAAAAGTTGAGTTATTCCTCCAAACACTGAAGTCATCATATCATTAACCAACACTAGTAACAGATATAAAATACATTTAAACATGTACAGAAAAAATATGCTTACAAGTTTCAATAGCCCAAAGCAGCAGACTGGGAGGATGTATGTCTACAGAATTGAGAGCATTCCCATGGTGGGATGGTTTTTGGTACCGACCATGGATAGGTATTGTCAGGTTTACTTGTGCAGATGGTAATTGTTCTAGATGTGGAAACAAGTATGTGACGAATCCTGAGGATTTGTGGGCTGGCGTCTCAAGGTCAATGGTTGAGTCTAGTAACATCTTACAAACAAACACAAAGTGTCAATGTGGTATCAATATAGAGATAACCTGTATTTAATAATTCAACCACCACATTTTTTACCTCCCAGTTACGTTGATCCCCTAGCGATGCAAGTTGAAATGGGTCAACATAGATGTCTTTAGGCCAGCTGTAAAGTAGCAAAATCTTGCTGAGAAGCCCACTATTGTTGAACCGAATAGTCGTCACCAATTCTCTTCAACACAATAAATGGAAGAAAATAAAGTTCATTTGTTATTAATGATTCATGGCCAATTATTGATACATTGCACAATACCTATGGAAACCTGTCTTTTTTAATTCCATTGATACTTTAATGTGCTGCAAAAAGTTGCAATCATCTGATGCATCTGAAAGAACATGAAACAAAAGCGAGGAAGGTGATAAAAAACAACAACAAAAAAAACAACAAAAAACCCAATAAATACAAAACAGAAATTAACCTGTATCATTTGTTAAGTTTAGTTGCCACCAAAACCAACTGCATATTCATTCAGACTATAAACCTTACCATGCTCATTAAAAGAGTGGCATGTCGATAAACAAGCCAGTGTCAAAAACAATGGCAGATACATCAAAGCGTCAGCAGAGCAGCTTTAAGAGAGTTTATTTTGTTAGGAGTATTTCGCTTGATTTGAGACCTTTCTATAAACTGTTTGCGGAAAAGACTTTGAAGGACCCTTGGATAAAAAAGGGCGTCTTAACTATGCCTGGTTAGAAATGGAAGTAATACGCGTCTAAAAATAATATATACTAATTTAGAGTCTTTTCAGAACATAACATGTTTCTTACAGCAATAGCTATATAGAGATTAAAGCTAGTGCAGTAAGAATATAGACTGCTAACTGTCTAAATTTAAGTCATGGGTAAACAGGCTTCTCTGTGGATAGACACTCCCATCGCTGACTGCCTTGGCAACCGCACAGCAATCTACCCGTTTGCTGCAAAATTATTTTTGTTTTGCGTATTGTTTTTCCAAATGTCCTTAGAAAACAATAGTAGAATGTATGCAGATGCAAATGTGCACTGAAGCATTACCGTTATAGTTCGGAGTCTGTTGGGATTGATGAAACAGTTACTGTAGGAAGATGAACTTTGAGGCAAAGCGATGTGGGGTGCAGTTTAGTCCTCCATCGATAGTTTTAATTTATGAAAACAAGTCAACCAATAAGCTTCGGAAGAGAATCATACCCGTACGGAAATACTCAAAGGATTCAGGTAACGTATTACATCGGCTTTATATCTGATGCCTTTTGATAGTTTGTAGCTGCTGAAATAGTGTCTTTTCTCTCCTTCACCAGCAGACTACAGGAAGGCAGCCGAAACACTGAAGAATCATCCTCGCCATAGGGACTACCTCCAGAGTGTATCTCAGAGCCAGCTAGAGAGACTGCACATCATCTTACGGGACCACATGCAGGGTTTAAGTCTGGAACAAAGTCTCGCCTCTTTTCGGTTAGACCCGGAGCAAGATCTCAACAAACTGGATGACGACGAATTGGCCCGAAAGAAGGGGAAAATGGATGAACTCTTTGAGAAGAATAGAAAAAGAAAAGATGATCCTGACTTTGTTTATGACGTGGAGGTCGAGTTTTCAGCAAACAACCAAGAAAAGTGCAGCTGGGATGAGGAGTCAGACGATGGATTTTAAATGAAAATCCATATTTTTGGAATTGCGATCAGATGTATATTAAAATATGCAATCCTACGTACGACAAAAAATGTGCAAGAATGAACAAACGTGTGGAATATTTATTTGTTATAAAATACTGACTTTACAAAATACAAAGACTTTGGCTCCTCGATTCTGGTTTGAACCTAAATGAAATGATTTTCACAGCTAACTAAAAAGAATATCCTAAACCTATTAAATAAAATTAGAATTTTGACATACCACAAATATATCTTTGGAACACATTCCACAAAATATTAGTTTATATTGTATAAAATATACTGTTTCAATATGTTTGAAGTTATGAATAAAAGAATAGGCTTAAACAACACAACATAATATAAAAAGCCTGCATACCAAACATTATGAAAATTTCATTCAAAGTGCTTATAAACCCTTTACATCAGACAAAGACACTGTGCGACTGACCATTAGTACCACAATACATTCAAAAATGTCGCAAATAAAGGAAAAATCATATGATTGAATATACACATTTTGATTTACTTTTTTTAACCAGTGTCAATTGCAGTCATTTACGCAGTGCTGATATGCCTCTTAAAACATAATATACAAAAGAGGTAGGTAACAGAAAAAGAAAAGCGATTGCAACTTTTTTGCCACCATTAACAATTAGAATCTTTTTTTTTTTTTAAAGAAAAGGTAAATGCTCAGCAGGCTTTTAATTCCTTAAAAATATAGTTCTCTGTAAAACTGAATTCAAGTTTTCTAAAGCCTAAATCCATAATTTTTGAACTGTTGTGCTACCTTCAATTCAATTTACAAATCCTGCAGCTGACCTGGACTATTCACATGCCAAGCCATAGGATAAAACAGTGCCTAAAGTGTAATTCAAATCTGGATTTGACCTTATAGCAAAGCATTATCATTTTGTTTTTCATTGAGAAATGTTTTAACTGAAATATACATATTCCTATGTGTTACACAAAGCTACAGATAATATAAAAATCTACATCCTATTTCTTCTTTCTGTCTTGAGTGCATCTTGGACAAAACCTGCAAAATTGAGATAGTTGTGACTACAAGCACAAAAGTATATTGTACTATTATAATCAGAGGTAATACAAAATTTCTTACCATTTTCCTTTGGGTTTTGTGGTTAAATCGACACATGCAAAATGAAACCACTCAATTGGACACTAAAAAACAAAACAATGGAGGTTATTAGGTTGTTAAGCTAAAAATATCTACCATAATTAGTGAGTGAAAAAATGTTTACAATACACAGTATATGGTAAATTAGTTTTGTGACAATGCCTACATCAGGATTATCGCATCCAATCATCTCTCCATATGACACCTGATGGCACAGACAATAGGTGGGCTCATTGGGATCAACTGGCATGTCCAGGACATCTGAGGGTTGCATGGGCAGGAGGGCTTCACTCAGGTCTGGGCTAAAAGACAAATACAATATAGATGATATCTGAAAACAAATACAATACTAAGGCATCAGGAATGTACAACTTACCTTTTCATCTTTTTCTTTCTTGGTGAATCTTCATCAGAGCCTTTCCTCCCTCTTCCTCTAGAGCCACGTTTTTCCCGTAGCCCCCTGGATTCTGCCTCTGTATTAAGAATGTACATCACTATGTTATTACATATTATTATTATTACTATTATTATCATTATTATAGTAATATATGAATGAATAGGAGAGTTATCCAACATTACTTTTCAAGCCTCTTCCTTCTGCACTCTCATAGCCACTGACTTCAAGTTTCTCCTTAAGTTCATTCTCGAATCTTGCAAGATCTGCATCTAAACGGCGAATGTGTTTGTCCACCTTATAGAGGTATAGAAGTTTATATTTTAATAACGGGTCAATTTGAAAATGTGCCTAACACTAATAAAAACATACCATTTCATAGGTCTGCATTGCTAGCTGGACTTTGTCATCACTAAACTCTTTGCATTTGCTGTAGGCATTTTGTATCTTCTGAAGGTGATCCACTCGCTGCTCTGATGCTAGATTCTTCACATTCAAAATATATTCTTCGGCCAATTTATCAATCTCTGCCTTTTTTTCTGAAAAATGAAAAAAAAAAAAGTATCACATTTAAAAAGTAGTAAAAAGTGTATTAATTTATTAATCTTTGCAAATTCTACCATTACAATTCTTGCTGCTCACACATAGATTACATTGCAAATTATGAAGTACCGGTAGGTTTTCTCAGAGTGATTGAAGCATGAATGTAGAGTGTCATGAGTGATTACCTTCTGTCCTATTGTCAAGATCTCGCATCAAAGTGAAGTTTCTTTGTAGTTCACATGGCAGGTTTTCAATGCCTACAGAAGAAAAAAAATAGACTTTTATGACACTTTAATATTTCAAATCAATTGATAATTTCTCTGGTGAATAATTTTAATGGAATCTTACATGTTCTGTAAATATTACAACCAGTATTTATAACGGCACTATTGCAACCCCTCGTGGTTAACTTAAGTGACGCACTCTTCACAGGCGCGTAAACGCTTTCGAGAAAGGCGGGCGCCAACAGGTTGAAAATCCATCATATAAACTGAATAGGCATCAAGTAAATAAAACTGGACCAAATCAAAAATAATTTACATATTAACATACTTAGAAAAAATAAATAAAGTAAAAATTGTGTTCACATATTATGGGCCTACATCTAGAAGTGACCTAAACTAGTGCGAGTGTCGGTTCACTAAAACACATTACATCCTTAACAGCATAAAAAAGTAATATGTCTGAATCTTGTATTCTTCGATCTGCTTATAACACAAAACAGAGCAGTACATTACTGCAGGCTAGGTTACGATAGCGGTGCTAGGTTGTTAGCATTAGTTGTAAACACGACCTAACGCGCAATTAATTTGCTAAACTTTTAAATTAAATACTCAAAAAATATACATTAAAAGATACGCTACTAGTATAGTCAGTTTATATTAAAAGATGCTTACTGTCAAGGTAATGCTCCAAGTAAATTGCCGTCGCCATTTCTGATATAGCTTCTGTGCTATTCAAGTGTTAGCTCCAATGAGCGGGGTAAGTTTGTTTTGTGACTCTGCGCTGACCGGGCGCACGTCACTGTGAGCGAGGCTGAGTCAGTCTGTTAGTATCATTAGTATTTTTAAAATGTGGTCTGAAATTGCACCAGACATACACAGCTTTATTAATTATTGTAACCGAAGATTGGAAAAAAATATAGTACATTTTAAGATGTGTTTTTATCATAATCAGCTGGTGCGATGCGTCACCTTCCCCAGACTGCTGGGTGGGCGGGGCAAAACCAGAAATTTCGACGAGAAAAATAGCTCTCTGTCCAGTGTGGGCCAAGCCAGCAGGGTCTCCTCAGTCCAAGGGAAAACATAACCAAGTCACGCCATTTCTTCGTTTTCTGTGCTCGATATTAAGGTAGGTTAAATCTGTAATAGTATAATAAAAGAAAAAAAAAAACAAAAAACATCTGGAATAGAATACAACGTCATATGTAAAATAATGTTAAACGTGATACAGAATCATTGTTGCTCCACTAAAGCTAAATAAATGCTTTTGTTTCTGTATCGGTAACTTGTCATCTGTTTAACGCTACTTTATCATGTTATGTCTCGTATAATATTAATGCGAATGTCAGCAGGCCTAGCCATAACACACTATTTATGTCAGTAGCTATGTGAACAGTTTGGCAATCAAAACAATGGACTAACTTTTATTCAAGTGTGTAGGCCTATAGTCCCATATGAGTGCGTTATATCACGATAGAGCATTTGTCTAGGCGTAATATATTGCATATTGTAGCTTCTGTAAAAATAACAGTAAACGGCGCCTTTATTTTAAGGCCATCTGCCAAAGTCACGAGGTGCTTGAGATCACGTGACACGCCCTATATTATACTAACAAATAATTGTCTTTATTGTTCAGATTTCCCAAGAAAATGGCTATGGTAAAAAGTGGCTGGCTCCATCGACAAAGTAAGTACTGACTGTAATAATATATGAATACATAGGCTGTTGTTTAATTTACATGAATCCCTAATCCCTGTTTTAGGTACCATACTTCGCCGCTGGAAGAGGAACTGGTTTGATTTGTATTCAGATGGGCGTCTTGTGTTTTATAATGATCAGCAGAGAAGGGACATGGAGGATGACATCCATATGAAGATTGACTGTATCAACATTCGCAGTTCTGCCGCATGTCAAGGTGGGTTCTCACTGTAGTCACTTGTCATAATAATATGAGCTTGGTTTTGAGATGTTGACTTATTTCTATTTCATACAACAGACCTAAATCCACCTGAAGGAAAGGCACGTGACTCCTTGCTCCAGATTGTGTGTAGAGATGGACGGGTCATCAGCTTGTGTGCGGACAGTGCAGACGATGCTTTGTAAGACATTGTTTGACAGCTGAATTGTTTTGGTTATTTACTAAGCTCTTATTAATATGTAACATCTAATAATTGCAGGGCATGGACAATGGCATTCCAGGATGCAAGGGTCAACATGGTAAGAGTTTGCTTCATATAAAATAAATACATTGCAAGAGGATAGTATGTCTGGACAATATTGCAAACAAATTATTTTTTTTCTTAGACAAGACAAACTTGAAATTAACCTCTTGTTAAACAACTACTAGTCACTCCAGTGCCATTTAATGAAAGTCTAGCCTGGTAGAGCTTTCAATTAAAATGTCCAAGCTTTTCATTTGAAATAATCAGATCATAATTTGATTGAAATTGGATGAATTGCACAGCCCTAGTGGATTGTTAGTTTGTAGAAGTTGTTTTGAAACTGTCCAAACTATAAATTGGTCAATCTCATGGAAATGTCAAATAGTCTTGCTGTTTCTTTTAGATGTCTTATTATAATTTCCCTTTATTTTCCAGGTTGTTGCAGCTCCTCAGATGGGCTTTATTTCAGAGACAATGGCCTCAGCCCCACCCCCTTACTCGGAATACACGCCAAATCCTCAGGTAAACCAAACCGTAGGGGATTACACAGTTGTTTTGTTCTCTGTGTTGCACCAAAGAGAAAATCAAAAACACATGAACTGAAAGTAGCACCATATTTTTTTTTTGTCTGTACAAAATCTTTGCATATGATATACTCTCATATTCCTTTATTGCCTTTACTACTTCAGTATTACAAAGGAGCCAACCTTTGTTAGCCTACAGAATATTTGAGCCATCTACTAGCTTTCTGGGAAATAACTCTTCAAGATAGATAAAATGTTATTATCATTAAGCCGACATGTTTCTGCCATATTTTTCAGGTCTATGTCCCTGGTCCATATGGAGACTACACTGTTGCTCCACCAACTCAGATTGTATACGCAGCCAATGGAGAGCCATATGCTGTGGCTTACCCTCATCATTATCAAAGTAAAGATTTATTTCTTATTCATTAGACATACACTCACCTAATGGATTATTAGGAACACCATACTAATACGGTGTTTGACCCCCTTTCGCATTCAGAACTGCCTTAATTCTACGTGGCATTGATTCAACAAGGTGCTGAAAGCATTCTTTAGAAATGTTGGCCCATATTGATAGGATAGCATCTTGCAGTTGATGGAGCTTTGTGGGATGCACATCCAGGGCACGAAGCTCCCGTTCCACCACATCCCAAAGATGCTCTATCGGGTTGAGATCTGGTGACTGTGGGGGCCATTGTAGTACAGTGAACTCATTGTCATGTTCAAGAAACCAATTTGAAATGATTCGAGCTTTATGACATTGTGCATTATCCTGCTGGAAGTAGCCATCAGAGGATGGGTAAATGGTGGTCATGAAGGGATGGACATGGTCAGAAACAATGTTCAGGTAGCCCGTGGCATTTAAACGATGCCCAATTGGCACTAAGGGACCTAAAGTGTGCCAAGAAAACATCCCCCACACCATTACACCACCACCACCAGCCTGCACAGTGGTAACAAGGCATGATGGATCCATGTTCTCATTCTGTTTACGCCAAATTCTGACTCTACCATTTGAATGTCTCAACAGAAATCGCGAGTCATCAGACCAGGCAACATTTTTCCAGTCTTCATTTGTCCAATTTTGGTGAGCTCGTGCAAATTGTAGCCTCTTTTTCCTATTTGTAGTGGAGAGGAGTGGTACCCGGTGGGGTCTTCTGCTGTTGTAGCCCATCCGACTCAAGGTTGTGCATGTTGTGGCTTCACAAATGCTTTGCTGCATTCCTTGGTTGTAATGAGTGGTTATTTCAGTTACTGTTGCTCTTCTATCAGCTCCTCTGACCTCTAGCATCAACAAGGCATTTTCGCCCACAGGACTGCCGCATACTGGATGTTTTTCCCTTTTCACACCATTCTTTGTAAACCCTAGAAATGGTTGTGCCTGAAAATCCCTAACTGAGCAGATTGTGAAATACTCAGACCTGCCCGTCTGGCACCAACAACCATGCCACGCTCAAAATTGCTTAAATCACCTTTCTTTCCCATTCTGACATTCAGTTTGGAGTTCAGGAGATTGTCTTGACCAGGACCACACCCCTAGATGCATTGAAGCAACTGCCATGTGATTGGTTGATTAGATAATTGCATTAAGGAGAAATTGAACAGGTGTTCCTAATAATTCTTTAGGTGAGTGTATCTTGCTGTTCATTAACTTTGTAATTCAAATTCACTAGAAGTTTACGTTAGGGTAATTAGGGTAATTTTTTTAAGCTTAAATTTAAATTGTGACTTTTGTTTTATGTTTGCATATTCTCTGCAAATGCTAATGATGCATATGTTTTTTTGGGAAAGAAGAAACCTTTACTATTGCTTTTAAGAACCATAACACTATACCACTCATCGTCTTCTGTTCCAGGCGGGTACATGGCCCCTGGTCCTGGTGTGAACCACGTCATTATTCAGGAGCAACGGCGGGACAACGGGGGAGACATGGCTATGGGAGTGCTGACTGGAGCTGCCACTGGTCTCGCCCTCGGATCTCTTTTCTCTGTCTTTTAATATAGTTTTACACCAACGTACACACAGTTAAGCCCAAAGTTATTTATACACTCGGAAATAACCTAAATGTCACAACTAAATAAGTGAAAGAAATTGGTATGGATAAGGGGTTAATATATCGTGTGGAGTGTTCAAGACCTACCCCATGTGACTGTAAAAAGAACTGAAGACCAAAATAATAACTATAAAAATACCTGAGGTCAAGAAAGTGTAAATGTATGTTAAAAACATGTCTAAATTTTTCAACATTTGCCAGCTGTCATAAAGATGAAGAAAATGTCTTTATTAAGAAAGACTTTGAATAATGTCGTACAATTGACCGCATTGTCCTGCTGTCTTTGTCTTTTCCTGACAGGGACTAAAAATCATCCGGGTTGTAAAATAATTTTCCGCTTTGCTGTAGTTGGAAGCATATTGTACTTTATGTTGTGGCCCTTACATTAGAAAATGTGACAATGGCCATATTATTATAAGGTACACCTTAATTTATCTGATTTGATTTCCTTTTTAGGACAATTTTTGTCAATTATATCTATCACTGTAAGTAAATCTATATAGAACAGCACTTCATAATTCAAATTATTTATTTTCAAGTCAAAGTTGCTTCCTTCTTACTTGTTTATTAAATTTTTGCATCAGAAAAGGTGTACCTGTTAATGTAGCCTTTGAGTGTGGGTTTAACTTGAATCATGAATATAATGGGCAGGTTACTGTTTGTCCTAACGCTCCTAGCACTTTGTCTAATGCCATATATTGTCATTTCTAAATGATTACCCCCATTGCCTGCTTTGAATGATATCAACCAAAAAGTGAATATTTATGTATTTTAATTTTAACTTATTTCCAGGGTCCTTTCATTTCATTAATTTGTTTTCAGTTAGTCCGTTTTCTGTTTCTTCATGTAACTTAGTATTTGTTTTACATTATGTTGTTTTCATCACTTCACTGCTTTTTGTTCTTATGTAGAGTAGGGATGCATCGATCCAATACTGATATTGGATATCGGCATCGATTCAGAAAAATTTGACAGATTGGGTATAATATAATTTTGGTCGAGCCAATATCCTGACTGGGCATAGAAATGTATGTAATAAGAGTATTTACTGGTCATAGTTGGCTCAGAAAGTGTCATAATGTTTGAACTTTTCTTTATACAATATTTTCCTGTAGTTACTTGAGAGATGAATAACAACTCCATTACACATTTGGATCAGTTTTATTAGTTGCTAATAGTTGCTAATTTCAGTCTCTGCACTCTGAAAAAGCTGGATCGGTGCATCCCTAATATGGAGTCATGTTTTTGTTGTTGTGTAGCATAAATATTTAGCAGTTTCTCAGGTTACTTGTGATTTGCAGGCTTCAGTAAATAATGCACACTAAACAGCAAGAAATTAGCTTTTAAAATGTCTATGTAATACACACACGTTTTGTGGTAAAAGCTTAAGATATGACCATGATTGTTTTAAATTTGCTCGAGTGAAAAGTTGTGGTGGGTACATTTATAACTATATCCACTTTGGCAGCTGCTGTAATTTTATTCTGTATTTTGTTTTACTTTTCAGTTGAACCATGGCACAAATATTCAGTCTGTTTGTACAGTAACTGCCTTCAAGATATCCAAGATATAAGAATATATTTAATACTGTAGTCATTTTATTATCATCATTATTAGCTATTAATTATTAGCATATAAGAATGACTTAAGATAATTACTTACAATTTAATGATGTCATCTTGTACATTGTAAATGTACAAAAATAACAATGCTAAAAATATTTACTAACTTGATGTAATAATTAAATAAACTCATCTTTAATTTAACAATGCTTGTTTATTGAACCCCCAGACCAAACATGTCAAGTACAACACACACATCTGGACAAGTGGAAAGTGAATTTGAGTTCACAATTGAGTAATAACTTTGGACAAAGAAGAATATTATAACATAATAATGCAATAGTGCAAACATTAACTGAAATTTTCGCATTTTGTATATTCATACTGGCAGTAACAGATACCCCCAATTACAAACACTGAAAAATGTATAACGAAATATAGTCATTTGTGACAGCTTCAGCATAAAGATAAGACTTCATTTAAAAAGAGTTTATGAGTGTTGGTGAAGTGTTACTAAAAGTGCTTTCACCCAAATTATTAATTTAAGGTAAAATCAACCAAAACATAAAAAATGAAACATATGTAAACATTATATTTAGTAAGTTATTAGAATAATACAATTTTCTTTTACAGAATTCCTTTAACCATCAGTTGTGTCAGTGATACCCGTTCATCCTTCTTGACCAAAGTCCTCAGTGAACTTCTGCAGTTTCCCCAGGTCCTGTTCGTTTACAGTTGGTTTTGTGTTGGCCAAAGAGCGCAGCATGTCAGACTGCAAGAGAAATTTGACATTGTTTTACGTAATTTTATTTAGTTTTTTAAATTTGACTAAGAAATTCTTAGAGCTTCTATGAGGTTTTGGCAGTGATAAGAATGGACAGGGTGAGAATAGAAAAGAGATTGTGACAGCTTAAGTTGAATGTAAATGTCTTAAAATGAGTAATTGCAGAGAAATGTACAGCATACATTAAATATTGAATATTATGATAAGGATGTTACAGTTGGTGAGATGATGCCTGTAATGAGACTAAGGAGGAAAGTGGAGAGACAATGGGGTAGATTATTGTCTGTATCAACCTCTGCAAGGGTCAGAAAGGAGAATAGGACTGACGGGAATGTTTTTTTTTCTCACCATAGAGACCACAGGCTCCAATAGTTTGTCTCCAGGCACATCAACCCACGTCAAGGCGATGGCGTTGGGGTCTCCAGGTGAACAGGGGGTCAGGAGATCATCCACCACGACATCGGGGTTATTCCAGGTCGAGCCCTGTACCTGAGCCAGACCACAGGCAAGTGAAAAATGTTGAATTTTACATAGCACAATTACAGCACAAAGCCAACACCTACATGGATTCTCAAAATTCTATGTTATTTAAATCAAATGAAATTCACCTTTTTGAAGTGTGTAGCCATCTGGACCTTCCTGACTGGCTGCATGAGAGCATCTCTCACAATGATGCTGATGTCTGCGCCTGAATATCCCTCTGTCTTTTTGCCCAGAGTCATAAAGTCCTCCTCGGTTAAATTATTGGGCGTGGAGCCCAGGTGCAGCTTGAACATGAACGAGCGAGCGTGTTCCTCCGGTAAAGGGATGTAGATACGCTTTTCAAACCTTCAGGGCCAGAAATTATGTTGTTTTTGAATGATTTAAGACACATTTATTATAATAAACCACAAACCTTCTTCTGATGGCAGAGTCCAGAGTCCAAGGGATATTTGTAGCTCCCAAAACCAAGATTCCCTCATTATTATTTCCAACACCTGAGAGGAGAGTCTTGTTAGTATGTAAATTATTCATATATTTCAGTTTAAAGTATGTTGTAGCACATTAGTGTGTAATTAAGGGAATGGAGTGGTCACTACCAGCTCTCCCAGGGGAGCGTACAGGCAGCTGCACACAAGATGGCGCTTTTAGTTATTGCATCTTTTAACAAATGTTATAGTTTGTTTTGTCTGAAGAGGATTTGGCCTGTGTTCCCTTTGTACCACTGATGTAAATTGTGTGTAAAATCATACCCTGCATTTGGACCAGAAACTCTGTCTTGATCCTTCGAGCAGCTTCACTCTCGTTCTCACTCCTGGAGCCACACAAAGAGTCAATCTCATCGATGAAGATTATAGACGGTTTGTGTTCTCGAGCCAAAGAGAAAAGGTTCTTCACTAGCCTGGTGTGAGATGAGAGGTAACATTTTAGTATTAAGCCATAAGTATTTAAAAGTCTGTGTTATAATGAACTATCTTACTTCTCACTCTCCCCCAGCCACTTGGAGACCAGGTCGGAGGAGGAGATGGAGAAGAAGGTTGAGTTATTGGCTTCTGTGGCCACTGCTTTAGCCAGATATGACTTCCCTGTCCCTGGCGGGCCAAACAAAAGGATGCCCCTCCACGGAGTACGCTTTCCTTCAAAATAAAGTAAGAATAACCTCGATTACATTACATTACATGCCCAAAATACATATATCATGTACAAACAAACCAACAGAAAGCAAGTGTTTGTACTGGAACCTGTGAACAAATGGGGGAATTTGATTGGTAAAATGACAGCCTCCTTTAGAGCTTCTTTGGCTCCTTCTAGTCCAGCCACATCATTCCATTTAACATTGGGCTTTTCCATGACAATAGCACCTATGATGCAAATGTATTATTTAGTAACAGTTAACAATTAATAAATAATGTGCTATAATTAGTTTACATGGAATTTCATTTACCGGAGAGTTGATTTTTAAACTTCTTTTTCTCAGAGTCTTCATCATCACTTTCACTTCTGACAAAAAAAAAAAAATAGCACAAATGTTACCACCATAGATTACAAGATATTATGGCTTGGGGGTACACTGTCTACCCTGGATTATATTGTAAACAAATAGTAACTACATCTCACTGTATGTGCAAAAGAGTTCCAGCTACATACCCAACTTATTTGGGTAGAAGTGCCACAAAGGGATGAAGAGGGCTTATGGATATTACTCCCTAAAGTCCAGCAAGCTATACTTATAAACCTTTCTCATATATATTTTTATGGCTTCAGGTAAATTAAAATTTCACTGGTTATAATCCATTTGTCTGAACTGAATATGTTATTTATTATATAATTGAACCATTCCGACCCCTTATTGTCCGACTCTTTGACTGGTTTGGCGGGAGGTGCGGACTCCTTCTGCTTTATGTACTGCTTCAGCTGTTCTGCTCTGTCCAGGTATTCTGCACATTTCTCCCGGATACTCTGTTTGGCTCTGTCTCCCTGCGCTTCATCTGCAATCAAATGGTCATCAAAGCATAAATGACAAATATAACTGTATTAATATAACTTGGGAATAATTTCTTACATTTTATAACATGTAGGAAGTACTGTATAGCAGCTTGATAGCAGCGGAGGGCCTCTTCATAGTTTTTGGCCTTGTCCTCTTCAGATGCTTTGTTGGCAAGATCTATAGCTTTCTAATGGAGACACACAGTACAAAACAATTGTGTAATTATTGGTGTGGATTAAAAAAAAACAAAAACAAAACATAGACAAATTAATAAAAAATACACTAAAATAAAAAGATTTAATAAGTTAGTGTAGGTAAGACAACTGAGTTAAAAACTAAACTAAATAAAGCAAAAAGTAAAATGATAGGTGAAAGGAAACTGGTTGAAAACATTTTTAGGACTTTTCACCATTCAGTTCAATAGTTAATTGCTATGGCAACAGTGGTAATTTTCCATCATTCTGAACCTACGGATAGGCTTTTTTTTTTTTTTAAACATAATAAACCCTAAATCTCAACTGCAATGATTCATCAGTGACGTAAGACACCTGACATACAAATAATCAACAGCAATTAAACTTTATCTGACTTTCATTATTATTTATTTTTGTCTATATGCTGATTGTAATTATTCAAAGATGTAATTTATTTTTATATAAAAGCACTTTCTTACGTAACAACTTTACGGTAGATTGTACTCACCTGTAAATTGCCTCCTCCCATTATGTGCTGCCTTAAGAATCAATTAAATCAAGAAAACAGATTCGTCTAAGATAAAATGGTAAACATACAACCTCTTCGTTTTTCTTTTACTATTTAATGTCCATTTCAAAACAAGAAAAGTCAAGAAGGCGCGTCCCTTCCGCAGTGGAGAAAAATGTTGTGACTTCCGCAATAGTCACGTGACAGACTGTCATCTTCGCCAGGTGTCCAGTAAGGCTTTCAAGTACCATCATTTATTAAGGAACTATATGTAACATTTGACTGATAACAAGTGCAATGCTGATTTATTCTTAATTTCAACACTGGACATGAAGGTTGTTTGTGTTATAATTTAGTTTAATTTAGATAATTTACTTATTATATTTTTTTTGCTACATACTATGAAATACGGGACAGGTCAGTTTTATTACATTTATTACAAAGGCAAAATAAAACTGTGCAACTTATTACAACAACTGTGGTAAACAAAATAAATACACAGATCAACAGCATGAAGGAGATTGTGTACCAGTGCATCTCAAAAAAATACATATTGTGGAAAAAGTAATAAAAATACAGTAAATCTACAGTAGACTGAATGTTGGCTTGAGTTTGTTTAAAAAAAATAAAATAAAACGTTAATTACATACATTAATCTATCAGGGTTAAATGAAAAAAATAGCATGTGCATTGCCCCACAACAGTATTTTTTAGATGCACTTTTACTTGGCAGACATTCATTTTGTTACTTTTTTGATGTGATACAGTATACATCTTTGGCCATGGTCATAGCAAGCTCCATGACTGTTAAAAGTTGAATAACTGATTATCATTTAGGCTAGTGCACGTCACGGTCCGGAGGTTGCTAGTCCAACATCAACTGGGTCCATTACAGATACTCGGATGTAGAAGCCTAAGGATTCTTTCGTTTTTAGTGAGATCGGCTGGAAGTTCATTATTCTGCAAAGTAGACATAAAACAAATACATTTTAAGTAACAAAGTATACATTTATAATTTTTGATTTAATAGCTATACCTTGTTGGGTAATGTTGGGTCAGCACTGGCTCCAAGCAGCAACTGAACTGTGCGTAAATCACCTCCCAATACGGCGGCATGGAGGACTGTATAACCATTCTGTTGGGAAAAATAAATGAATAGACAACATGCCCTAATTACAGTTAACAAATACAATACAATGCTATTATCACAATAGGCTTGAAAATTGTACCTTGAGGAGACCAAAGGAAGGGGAAAACTTGAGAAGTTCCTCTACAACACTGTGATGCCCCTTTAAAGCGGCTTTGAATAATGCTGTTGTACCATCCTTTATATGAACAAGTACAAAACATATCTTAATGCATTGAAAAGATGAGTGAAGATTCCATTAGAAATTCCACTTAAAATTTCTATATTAATGGTGTTCCCACTGCAAATACAGTTTGCTTGTCTATTTGCTAAACTTTCATAAAATAGTTATTCGTAAGACCTTAAATGGTCCATGGACATGCCACAATCTATTGTCAAATACACACTTTAAATTTAAAATACATACATAAAATACATATAATTGAATACACATTAAGTTTCATCTATTATCTAAACTAAATTGATGTTCCTGAGATGGCGTTAAAATGGGGTCTCTATTCTGCATGTGCATAATTTGCTTAATCCTTAAATTTTACCTGTCTGTCAGCATCCCTGTCTGCACCTCTTAAGAGTAGCACTTTCACCACTTCACTGTGCCCCATCTGAGCTGCCATCCACAAGGGGGCAGTGCCATCCTGATGAACACAACAGATCGATGCAGGAGAAATACAGCAGACAGCAGCCAAAACTACAAGGTGTCCTCTGCAAATAATGATTGAAAATGCAAACGCGGACATGTCTATACTTTACCTCTCGGCTCTGGTTCACCTTGGCACCAGACGACAACAGCTGACGGATGACTGTCACATGGCCTTCCTGAGCTGCCAGAAACAAGGAAGTGGCCCCATCCTGAAACAAGAAAATGTTTAACAATTATACTTATACTTATACTTATACTTAAAATATTATTAACATATAGTAACTAAAGGTGTATAAGTTGTACCAATGCACTGACCATCAAGATATGAAGATGGGCACTGTACTAGTCGCATAATAATTTGTATAACTTGTATAACTGTTATATAATGCATCAGTTCAAATCAACACAAGTGAGTAATGCAAAATGACAGGTCTGTTTTCCATTGCTGACATGGTAAAATGCCAGTCATGCCTTACTCTGCACTCTCTCGAAAACAAGAGGCAGGACCCCCGCTGAGGGCACAGGGGGGAACTAAAGATCATATCCCAGATGAGAGATGGGTTATCTGGGGTTGTCCTCAGAGAAGGAGAGGAGAGATTAGGAGTTTGGGGCTTTGGGATGCAGAGGGGCTTACACTCAGCTGATCATGAACACTGGCCCCATTCTTAAGCAGGACATTCACAACGTTGGAGTGTCCGTACTGAGAGGCGACAGTGAGAGCAGTGCCTCCATCCTGCACAAAAGAAACAGAAACCAACTAAAAAAATGAAAATTTGTAATTCTATTATGTTAATCTATTTTTAGCATCATGGAAATTCACAAGGATCTTATCAAACATGGGTCTAAATATTCAGAAAATCCTTTTTGTACAACATTTCTTGACTTTCTAACCCTCAGAAGCTGCTGATCCTGACTCACTCACAGCCCTACACATGTTTAAATCAGAACAGTTTTGTACCCTACGCCCACTATTATATCAGTATTATATACAACCTCCAGTCAGCACCATTGTGCCCGCAGCAGCATACCTTTGTCTGGCAGTCAGTGGAGGCTCCAAACTCAAAGAGCAGTTTGCACACGTCATGGTGTCCCTGCTGCGCCGCAAAGAACAGAGCTGTCGAACCTGTCTGATCAGGGACAGAATAGAAACAGCTATTTACTTCTTCCTTTACACCTGCCTTGAAAAGTTTAGCCTGAAATACCACAAAGAGCAATAATGTGGTCCACAGCTTAAGAAAGGTGATGTGGGTTAAGGTACTTTGGGTTTCTGAATAAAATGTTTTTATTTATTTATTAATTAATATCACTGTTACTGGTTTTGAAAGAAATTTTGAAGTAGAAATGTCCCACATATCCAAATCATTGTATGTTGACTACAATTTTTATTTATTTATTTATTTTTTGCTATAACCCTATGTGCAGTTTCTTTATTTAGATTTAGAACACATATAAAACTGCATTGTTATTTTTATGCTCGCTACTGTTGTAACTAACTACTCATGTGGATTACCCTCTGACACTGGATAAAAATGTACACAGAGTAAACCACCTTTCTCAGTTAAATCTCATCTCCCACCAGCTGAATTGGGTAATTTTTCTATTTAAATACTTTTTTTTTGTAGTTTTCTTAAGTGTGATTGTACCTCTCGCTGATAGTTGATGTCGGCTCCTTGCATGATCAGCTCCTTCACACAGTCATAATGTCCACTGTAGGAGGCCACCATCAGAGCAGTGGTCCCATACTGAGCAGAAAAACACATACAATTAATCAGATGCCCTTTGATAGAGATGGAATTCACTTTCCCACAATAAGGTAGTTTCATTAATTACACAACTCGAGAAATTTGGTGACTATGTAATATCAAACTGTGATCTGACCTGTTTTGGAGTTTCATTTATAAAGTGTGTATATTTACAAAAATCCCTCATATGTAACTGAGTGTGTGATCTAAAAAAAGACAACTTAAAATGGAACATGGCCTTCCAGTCCAAAAACACTGGACTTTGTGACAGGGTTTTTGTAGATAAGCCAGAAGGCAATCAACGGTTTGAGGATGCTTTTGGAGGTTTGTGTTTTATCCCTACACACACTTTTAGTACAAATTCTATATAAAGTTTTACAACTGAGACCCTGATCTGTTAAATGTAGCTCTATGCTCAAACATAGATACATGCCACCTAATTTCTCCTGCCCACTCCTCCTATTGGTCAGCCTCTGAGTGAGTGACAGGTCTGTTTAACCAATCACAGTGAAGTGTAAACTCTGAAGTTGGTATTACATCTTAAGGGCAATATAAAGCTAGTAAGCTACTAGGTGTAAAATGAAAGCTCTCTAAGTCTCTAAGAAAACAGGCACCACTTATACTTCCCTTGTTACACTTTCTTATGGACACAAATAAGTGGGTAACATTTTTGGGGGTCATGCAGTGTGCGTACTGTGTCTCTACAGTCAGCGTCCACTCGTCCAGAGTTCAGGAGCAGCTGCAGCAGAGCTAGATTCCCCTTTCGCGCCGCCCAAAACACTGCATTAGCCAGGGGAGTTTCCTTCTGTATTAAATACACACAACACTCACTGACCTCAAACCACCATTATTATAGTATTAGACACATTAAATGAGAGAAAACAATGGAGCACAGGGTTATTTAGGCTAGAACAGCTATAACTATGTGACCACATTCATCCCTTTAAGATGACCACATGAGCCGTACGTTGGGTTTTCATATGAAATAGAAAGTCACTCATATCTAAATAATTTTACAGGTTTTATGGTTGTTCTGCAAGAGCCTTTCTTTATTTGATTATTGTATAATATATATAAATGCATTATAAAATGATTAGTTGATCATATGGGTAGATGTGCGGCACCACTGTTACTGCATCATTTACTAATGTCATTTGACATTTAAATGTATTTATTATTTTGCTCTGGCGTCATCACCACTACAAATTTGCGTTTTATATATGATGATATGTTAGGTTTTATATATATATATATATATATATATATATATATATATATATATATAACCTCTTGATATACAATAGATCCTTCTATTAAGTGGAAAGAGAATAATAGAAGAAACCGCAACACAACACTTGTGCTTTTAAAATAAATCAATATGAGCCCATCAAGGGGCTGTCCATTACAAACATCTTTGGTGCTGAAGCGTAGTTTAGTACTTCTCGTCACAGAAAAAAACACCTCAAAAGTATTTAATTCCGTCTGTTTCCTCTGGATTACTCTCTTTTCATTGCACCACGTTATTAAATGAAACCAGCGAGTGCCTGAATGATGTGGAGCAGGTGATGTGTGTTTATATTGGGCCTCCGCCTTGCAGCTTGCATGTGTCAAAGAGTGATGTAAAATTTACCTTAAAAGACATGATCCTGTGCACCTCATTCGTGACTCATGGTTCTGGTCGTAACGCAGTCGTTCATTATGGAGACGATGCCTGTTTTGCCGCACTGTGTTTGGGTGTTGGCGGCGCGGACATAACAGCACAGCACAGACAGTCAGCTCATCTGCAGTGACAGTGCAGCTCACGAGCCGCTAGGGGGAGCTGCTCTGCACGCACAGTGTCATTTCAGGCCATGTGGGGGTAGGGTACATTACATTATGGGCTAAATTGTTTTTTTTAGTTGATTATGATTAAATCATATCATGTGAAATATTGGAAATTGAAATATAAGGGAACTGATTCAGGCCTACGTGATCTATGTGTCAAAGTTTCCAGACCATGAGAGTGTTATATGAGTACCATTAGGAAATATAGACATTGTGATTGATTGTGGCTTATCCTTAGCAGATAAGGTGTAGCTCATCATCCATTTCTCTCACCTAACAAACATCCATGCACTACAACTAGCCTACTTCAAATAAAATATGAGACTGTGCAATTAAAATATGTTGTACTGTTGTTGGGAAGTCACTTAAAATTATACCTCTCAAAAATAGTAAAACCTATATTTGAGAAAAACAACTTCACAAGTAAAATGTAACTCAGTCTAGTACATTTAACTCATTACACATTACTACTATGCCCTCTCTATGCTGTGAATGTTGTTGGAAAGTTGTGTGTCAGGTGTTATGGCCAATTATAACCTGCCATTTGAAGGATTCACAATATTGCTGCTCTGTCCAAATGATAATAGAGGTGTTACTGGGAACCTGAAGGGATGTGTCCTATTTTGGTTGACTAATAAGATCTTCAGGTGTTGATTTAGGGATTCAAACCAAAGTCCAGGCAAAATATGTATTTACTGCAAGGCTATATAAGGAGGATGGAGAGTAAAGTTGAGAAAGGGAGCAGAGCGGAACAGACATGGGGACAGAGGATATTCACAACCATGCAGGTGAGTACGTCCAATATCAGTTATGCCTTATAATATGTTCTGTTGTATGCTGTAAATACCTTTATGCAATATTTGCCTGTTTGTGAAATTAATTTAAAACATCTTCTGAATTTCAATCTTCACTCATTTATGACTGAAATGAAATCTCCACTACCTAATATAACTTAAACTTTATTTTGCCTTTAATGACTAGAATAGCTAGAATCAGGGCTGCTTGTGCCCAATGAGTCATCTTCAATGAGTGGTAAGCCCTGACAACACAAAAGCAGTGTTCCTATGTGGAATCCCATCAAGAAATGAGCTGATGATTATGACACTTGTAGTGTCATCAGAATTATCCAGTTTCACGTTCTGATGTTAAAGTGTCTGTCATTATAGTACTTGATAGTTTTCTGTATCATGTTATCTGGTAGCTCCACAGGTCGTGCTGCTGCTGTTCTTTGCCACACTGCTGTCTGCCCTGTCTCGTGTGGCCTCCCTGGACTCAGAGGAGTTACCTGTGTCAGAGTGGGACATGTGGAAATCCAACCACGGCATCAGCTATGATAAGATGGTTTGACTCTAAATGCTAACTTCAGTCTGATTAACGAGAGCTCATTTAGTCCAGGCTTTAGACTAGTTTAGTTTAGGTTTAGAAGTCCTAATGCTGATACAGAATAGCTCAATATACTTTATTTTTACAATGTATACTATGGCCATCCATCAAGTGACCTGATTTAGAACTGTAGGATTACTCAGACATGCATGTCCCTTTTATTGATTCTTGTTTTCACCACTGTGCAGAACCATGTACTATTTTATAAATACGTTTAACTATGTCTAGATCTTTATAACTCATGGCGTGTCAAAATAGTTAGTATATGCTATTGTCATGTTGCATCGTTACATTAACAATGAATGCTCTGACTAACCGCTCTTTGATGTCTCTGTCATTGTGCAGGACGACATCCAGAGGAGGGCCATCTGGGAGGAGAACAAACGACTGATTGAAGACAATAATAAGGGGTTTCTTATGGGCTCGAGAGGGTTCGCCATGGCTATGAATAAATACGGAGATCTGGTTAAGTGTTTGTCAACTCCCCACCAAAACACAGAATTTGCATCATCAGTCATCAAGTTAAAAAATGTATTACTTTGAAATCTTTTTATTCAGACGAGACAGGAATACCAAGTCCTTCAAGGGGCCATAATAGATGCTCAGTTTGCAAAGAGAGGCAAAACGGTCTCGGCACGCAAGCTGAGGTCCAATGCTCGCAAGTTAGACTCCTATTTTGTAGACTACAGGAACACAGGTTATGTCACAGAAGTCAAGGACCAGGTAAGTTTTTGGCTCACCAAAGCTGCTTGAGTCCCGAACCTCTTTAAACTGTCTTAAATCATTTTGACAGGGGTACTGCGGCTCCTGTTGGGCATTCAGCACCACCGGAGCAATAGAGGGGCAGCTATACAAGCAGACTGGCCAGCTTGTGTCCCTGAGTGAGCAGAACTTAGTCGACTGCTCCAAATCGTATGGGACATATGGGTGCAGTGGAGCGTGGATGGCGAATGCGTATGACTATGTGATCAGCAATGGGCTCATGTCGACAAGCAGATACCCATACACATCAGTGGTAGGACAAGTACTGCATTTACTAGAGTGACTTTTTTAAACATTTTTTATTACTTCTCAGACACTGTACTTTTACTCCGTTTACTCCTACTTGAGTAACATATTTGACAGTGTAATCTTACTTGAGTAAAAATTTGTGTTATTCTTCCCATTGTGAGAAAGTCCACAAGGCTTTATGTTGAAATGAATTTGCGGTCTCTTTTTTGACATGTTCAGATTCTGTGCATTGTTTAATCTTTTGTCCTTCATATTTCATTAACATTAACATTATTCTGATATTATGTACATACGTCTCTTACAATCAGTCTTACTTGAGTAGTGGTTTCCCAAATTCTGTTTTTTTATTCTTTCTTGGACAATGTGCACTTCTAGTCGAGTAATATTATTTTGAAGTAAGTATTTAGTAATTTTTGGCTACTCTACCAAACTCTGGTGATCAGATAAAACACCATCACCACAGGAAAAGTGTAATGTGGTTTATCTCTTTATTGTAGCCCAATATATAGTTTTAGCAAGTGAACATTTTTCAAGCCTACAAGTAAGGGAATATGGCAATAAAGGGATTTTCCCAATCTGCAGCCATATAGTGTGTCTAAGGACTGTTCCTGTAAGTTAGACTTATTGTCAGGGATTTTCCAGACCAGGATGAGTATAGAAGACACAAAGAGACCTGCTGCTGTAGTTCAAATGGTTGAAGCTAAGGCTGTTTCTCATTCCTACACAGTGGATCACAGTTTGTTGTTGTATATGGGGCTGTATATTAGACAGGAGCTTGAAGAGTACATCAGCATATCAGTGTTATAACCCTGCGTATGTCTGAGCAGGACACACAGCCCTGTTACTATGACAGCAGACTGGCAGTGGCCCATATTAAAGACTACAGGTTCATCCCAAAAGGAGACGAGCAGGCTCTGGCTGATGCTGTGGCAACCATTGGACCAATCACTGTGGCCATTGATGCAGACCATGCCAGCTTCCTCTTCTACAGCTCAGGTTAACACATGTACCCAACATCTTGAGTATTTATGTTACAGTGAACATATATTATCAAACATTTGAGCATATTTCAGACTGTCAAAACTCTGATATTAAGAAACTATTTTATACTTGAAAATGTTTTTGCTCTTTTAATAAACCATTTTACGTCATGATGCATGTATCGTCAAAAAATGTTTTGGCATACAGTGTAACTGAAAGAATGTGTAGGCTTGCAGAAATTCAATATTATAATCATACTCCAGAGTGTTTTTTGCCATCAGTCCCACTAGTTACTAGGCAATGTTTTGCCCAAAGACACAGTATGTAATGCTCAGTCAATCTACCTAACCTTTTATGGCTACACCTACTGAGCTACCGACTTGTCTTACTACAGTAAAATCAGATTTGACATAATATACCCACATAGTTCACGTAAAAGTTTTACTTTAGTATTTCTTGTTTTCCTATCACTGAAGTTTTGGTCTAAAATATGTTTTTGACATTTATTATACTTTCCCAGGAGGCAGATGGAACTAAATTAGTGCGGTGGTATTTGTGTGTCACAGGGATCTATGATGAGCCGAGTTGTAATCCCAGTAACCTGAGCCATGCTGTGGTGCTGGTGGGCTATGGCTCCGAGGAGGGAGAGGACTACTGGATCATCAAAAACAGGTCTGTGTCCAGGGATAATTTATAACAGGGTCTTAATGTAATCACTGATACATGTGTGTTTTGATGGCTGTAGTTGGGGCACAAGCTGGGGAGAAGGAGGCTACATGAGGATTCGACGCAATGGCAAAAACATCTGCGGCATCGCAAGTTATGCCCTGTACCCAATTTTATAATATATTTAACATATCAGATAATCACAGACTCTGTACATTACCCATAATTTCTCATGATTTTCTATTAATTTTATCACAATAATGATACTAACATTTTTTACAATGTTTTATATTTTGTCTGGAACAAAAAAATTAGTTTTATCAGTGAAGCAAAATTACAACTAACTATGCTTGTTTCATTGATTCATCAAATCAATATTATTCACAAGAGATTACGAAAACAAACATTACTAATGTGGCGTGATTGGCATGATAACTCTCATTAATGACAAATCATTTTGTATATAAAATTAGGTCTGTATAATCAATGTAATTATGCAAAACAAGATTTGCAAGGCAAATTAAGTAAATCAGTGTGTAAACGGTGTGGTGTTGCTGAATCCAGTTTGTGTAAACCTTGTATCAAAACAGTTTGTAAGGGGACCATTGATTAATACATGTTGAATGTCTATATCTTACACGTTTAAATAGACACACATAATCAATGTCTTTATTTATTTTGTTTAATTTAGTCAAAATATTGTGAATTCTATCTTGAAAGTTTTTATAAGCTGTAAAACTGCTCCTTCATACTGCAACTTTAAATTATACAATTTTATTTGATAAACTGCATTGTATAAACGCTTTTTTGGCTGTTGTAGGACAGTAGATATCTCTCATGAACGCTTAACAAAACAATAGATTTAGATTTAATGAGATACCATGATACAATAAAGTCTTTCCATCAATCATTTTGTGACTCTCTGGGCTCAAATTAAAGGCTTCAAGCTCTTTTTATAATATATGAAGATGTTACATTACTATGTAACATGTACCACATTAACATTTCTTGTTATCTTAGCTAATATTTTGAATACTACAATACGTGACTCTATGAATAGTTTATAGTTTATAGTTTATAATGGAGCACATTTCACCTTTCATTCTTTGTGTTGTGGCTTTTTGTGATATTTTGCTTGTCAGCTCAGAAAAACTAGAGCACCAATGCCACTTTCAAAGACCTCACCCATCACAAAGTAAAGAGAGACTTGTGTAATTCTTGGGAAACCAGACTGAAATATACAATATATATATACGTTTTGCCACTCAACCAAGTGCCCTATTCAGTTCTGACAATGTTCTGATAAATCACTGCCTTATACAGGATCTGCCAGTATCCTGTTAGAAGTGAAGAAGCTGCTCTGATGAGTGGCGACACTTATTCACTCCTAAGTTTTTTCATCCAGTTGACAGAATTCAATTTTCTTTTGCAATGGAACCTGCCTGGACGACCGAGGGATAACACAGACTTTGCATCAATATATTGAGATAGTTGCTATGGTTTCCCTCATCATCTTAAACCGTGCATAATAGCTAATACTTCTTCTTGGTATTGCCTCCAAGTCTGGCTCAAAATCTGTGCATTTCTGGGCACCACATAGTGATCACTCCCTACTTCTACCAGAATGTCTCAGTGGCATTGAATGGAGGGTACAAGTTCCCTAACACGGGGACAGTGAGGGCTAAGTTTTCAGAGTTAACTCCCAGGAAAGGTCTCCCTCTCTTTCTACTGACAGTAAAAAATCCACTGCCTGCCACTTGCCAAGTTGTCTGACCTACCAGCGCTTAGGAGGGTATGCATAATTCTTTCTTTTGTTGACAGAACGCATCCCATCTGGACTCTGCGGCAGCGGCGACACATGTCAGGCTGAAGGGGTGTGGGAGAGTTGCGGAGTGAAATAAAATGTGAAATTTTGAGTTGAATTTTGTTGCCAGATGACAGATGCACATTGGTCTTATATTGTAAATTGCAGTGAATGGACAGCAGGTTGGACAACAGCAGGTGTACTGTGGAGTAGCTCTGGTTCACTGTCCAGGCTCAGTGGGCTGGAAGATAGCATTTTACAAAGAAAAACTAATTTGTCATTGTTTAAATGTAATGAGCACAGACTTTTGATAAGAGCGGTGCAAAAACTTTTCAAAAATGTACTTGAGTTGGTCTTGTTTTTGTTTTGTAGACAGAGGTTGAAAGGTACATGGCTGTGCATAACATCTGGATACAGATGTTAAACAGCTGGGTATGGAGAGAGAGAAAGAGAAACTAGCAAGTCTTAAATCATAGTCTTCACACTCTCACTGTCACTCTCTCTCTCTCTCGTTGTATCATGTCAAACTGAATGGCATTTGAAAAAGACTGATCAACTGATCTAATTAGAGTAATCTATACCCTGCTGTGGGGTTGTGGGAAAAACCTTTGCTTTTCAGGATGTGAATAATACATTGCCTGGCCAAAAAAAAAAGTCGCCACCAAAAACACTTTAATATTTGGTTGTTCCACCTTTAGCTTTGATTACGGCACACATTCGCTGTTGCATTGTTTCGATTTCGCTTCCGCAATGTCACATGATTTATTTCCATCCAGTGTTGCATTCATTTTTCACCAAGATGTTGCATTGATGATGTTAGAGTCTGACCGCTGCACAAAGCCTTCTCCAGCACCTCCCAAAGATTATCAATGGGGTTAAGGTCTGGACTCTGTGGTGGACAATCCATGTGTGAAAATGATGTCTCATGCTCCTGAACCACTCTTTCACAATTTGAGCTCGATGAATCCTGGCATTGTCATCTTGGAATATGCCCGTGCCATCAGGGAAGAAAAAATCCATTGATGGAATAACCTGGTCATTCAGTATATTCAGGTGTCAGCTGACCTCATTCTTTGAGCACAGACTGTTGCTGAACCTAGACCTGACCAACTGGAGGAAGCTCGTATCTATTTGCTTAGTTAAATCCAGGTGGTGACTTATTTTATGGCCACACAGTGTAGTACTATCACTTGACCTAAGAGCCATTGTTGAACTGAACCTAGAAATTACTGAATAGAATGCTTGGTGTGAGTGAGTGTAGCGGGTAGCAAGCTTTTTTTTTTTTTTTTTTTTTTTAATTAAGATGCACAGCAATTTGTTATATACCTTTTGCAACTGTCAAGTGCAAGTTTAAATTTTGGGCTTCCTATGTAAAAGTATACAAGGCATGGGGGTTCTGATTTAGGAGATTCAAACACATTTTTGTATAACTTGATGAATGATGAATCTAGCAACACATGTGCCAGTTCCTAGCCTCTGGTACTATCAATGTTAAACTTGTAAAAAAAAAAAAAAAAAAAAAAATCTATTTTTGATCAGATCTAAAAAAAAAAAAAAGTATCATTTGAGTGATTTCCTGCACAAAAATGTTCACGTCCTTGTACAGGAAACAAAACCGAAATTACAGCTCTGTCAGAATAATCAAGGGAGTCATGTTTTAGGGCAAGAAGACCTGAACTAATATAAACCACAACTTAATCAAAATTTAAACCAAAATTCAAGGACATGTGTTGGTCGAATTAGTAACCCCAAATGGTCATGAGCTGCTCTTTTAATCCCAATAAATAACGTGATATATTTCCAAGTTGGTTGCAAAGCTTTTTTTTGTTTGTTCAGTTCTGTTGTTCAGTCATATACGTTCTGTTGTTCAGTCGTTCCGTTATTCAGTCGTGTACGTTTTTGAATAAGACTGTTACACTCTCTGATGGGATCCTATCTTCACTATGGGAGGTGACTAGGCTATTGGCCAACACAATACCATTGGGACATTGGGATCCAACCATGAGTTGTTTTTTTCCTCTTTCCAAAGTCATTCAAAATCAATTTTCTTCATAGCATCATACTGAACTTTAGTGAGAGCCAGACTTAAAAAGGACAAAATGTGATCAATAGAAAAAGATGAAAAATGTGTTTTTGAAGCTCAGAGAGAAATAGAAAAAAGTAAGTTGTCATCTCTTAGCGTGACAGTACTGCAAAATTAACAGATTAACAAAGGGACTAGGTTGCATTTAAATTTAAGACTTAGACAAACAGAAGGCAGGAAGTTATAACCGAAACTACACTACTGGCTTTGCATTATTGATTAAAAAAGTTCTGAGAGGTGATAGTAAAAGCCAAAAGTCAAATCTGTCAACTGGACAAAAAGTTATAGGAGTGAAGCCGTTTGTCTGCTCATCCAAGCCACTTCTTCAATTCTGGTCAGATTGCTGGTGGTCACTGCCTTATATCTGTCTCAAGGAAGGAGCTAACTACACTGAAACATCAAAACGTCTTCATTTCTACAACTTTTTGTCCAGTTGACAGATTTTACTTTTGTCTTTTACTATGGATCAGACCTGGAGGACTGAGGGATTACACAGATATTTTGAGAGATGAGCAAAGAATACAAAAATATATCAATTAGATAAAATGTTTCTTCAAATTATTTTTTTAAAGATGCCTTGATATGCAACATCAATTTCTCAGATTAATTTTGCAGAGTGCTTCTTATTGCCATAAACAGGACAGACATGGTCACTTTGTTGAACTTCGGAGCTTATAATAGCATAATTTATTCGAAAGACAAGCTGACGTGGCAGATAATTGACATGGAAGGTGTTATGAAAGTACGTTTTGGAATAAATCTCGACCTGATAGAGGTAATGTGTGATGCCTGAGACGCCTCTGTGTTATTTGGATGTAAAAGAGGACAAGGTGAATAGAGTTAAATGTAATTCGATGAGGTGATGGAAAGACGCCAATGACACTCAGGAAAAAAACAACGTGTGTATTAGCATTTTCTGTAATATTTACCAGTTAAAAGTTTGAGCTGTGTTTACTTTTTTATTTCTGATTTAGACACGAAATGACAAATATCCCATCTGTTACTGGGTGGGGCAAATTAGGCAAAAATGGAACATGCAAATATCCACAATTCTAACAAGATTTGCAGTTGGATACAGCAGCTTTAAACTGGCAGCTCTTGTAGTAGTAAAGAAGTCCAAGAAAGGAACAATGTTGAATGTGGATTTGGTGTGTGTGGAGAGTATAATGCCTCCCAATTTGTTTCATATTAGGCAGCTGATCATAATTTAGTTTGTCTAGCTTCCCGATGCAGCAGTTGTCTCAGGGGCTTTCCAGTCTCAACAGATAAATAATCAACAATGAAACAACGAGCAACTACATTAACTGTCCCAAAGCATCAGCCTAAATATAAACACATTGAAGGAAGTTTTATTTTTGGCCAAGACATTGTTTGATCAGTAATAAACATGTCTAAAAATGTATACAACTAAAGTGTGTAATATTTCACACATCGGCCAAAAAAGTCCATCTGAATGAAGTAAAAAGCAGAATATCTGATGAGTGAGTGTCCACATAGATCAAAATGGCTGCCTTCACCCTGCAGTACATCAAAAGAGGTCAGGACATGAGACATTACGGAGTGAACTTAGCCCACCCCTGTTCGTGTGTTCTTTTGATTTCAGACGATATCGACCATCCCGATAACATCTGGAAAAACAGCTGTCTGCCTGTACCACCATATGACAGAGGCTGGAGGATATCCGTCAGGGGAAGTGAACAAAATATCCCCCCGCCAATATCCGAGGAAACCAAGATAATGTTCAGAGTGAAGCGGAGGAGGCATGTGAGTTCAGGAGCGGATTCAAAATTAAATGTCGCAGCGCAGAACTATTAGATTTCTCATGTTGTTCAGAGGTAAACACCATCAACAACAAGAGGTCTCAGCTAAAAGACATTTTAATGGGTTGGGGTCAAACCAGGATGATAATATACCAAAAATCAAATGTCACAAAAGAGATGAGAAGCAGTGGTAACAGGGTGAAGTGACCTCTACATTCACAAAGTGTTTTCCATCAGGGCCATGGTGAAAGCTCCTGGTAAACTTTAAAATCTCAAAAGCAGTCGATTTGCTATTCAGTGTTCATTGCATTTAAAGGTGCACTATGCGACTTTCCTGTTGGAGGGTCTGCCACCTGCTTGCCTCTAGGTGTTATTGCTATGCTTTAATGTTCCACAGGCCAACATTAAACATCATCTATATTAAATATATCTCCATGGAGACAAGCAAGTGACACTAACAGGCCAAGTTTCAGGTCAGATCTGTACAGAGACGACCTTGCTCAGTATAATTTTTTTGCCAGGTTTTTTCAAGCAATGCAAGCTTCATTGGCAACAGTCTTCTATCAAGATAGAAGTTTAATGCCATACTTTGGGGCAGTTAATCTCCATATGGGAACAAGCAGGTGCTGCACTCTCACCAGAAAAGTTGCATAATGCACCTTTAAGGCAATATGAATGAAGGGCCCAACAGAGTTGCAGCCATTTTGAAGACAGACTTGTGAAGACAACATAGGTATGTTTAGAATTTTTGGAGGATTTTTAACTTTTAAAAAATAGCTTTATTTTTATAACAAATATACAGCCATTCAGTGGGTTGTTGGTTATATTCCTGCTCCATAGTTATTTCCTTAATTCTTCAGCCACCTCTCAGTCATATCGGCAGCTGGCAGCCATACTTCTGTTTATTTGCCTGAGGGCAGCTGTGACATAATACATGAATGTATCCTTCGCTACTGCATAATACATATTGTTACTAACTCTACCCCTGAGAATGGATTTACTATGTTGAAATATAAATGCCAATGTCAAAATGTAGCTCTTTAATCAATGCAACAAACACTAGCTACAAGCAAAGTGCACCTTTTAAAGGGCAAGGTTAAATTCTCTTTTGTAGAGGAATCAGCAGTGCTTTAGCAGCACCCAAGAACTCTTTAAAAGCTGTAAATGGCAATGTCATATATTAATATAACACTACAATAGGTACTCCACCTCTGACCAAAGCTTCCTCTTGGCTCAGACATGAGTTATTTAAATGTAATCATTACAAGTCACAAGAGGGATCAGAGAAGAGCAGTAAAAACATTTGATAAAAACTGTCATTTGGACCAGATAAGTGATTCTCAAACTGGCAGATGTACCACTGATGACAAGAGCTTCTGAAGGTAATGTAGTCATAATGCATTAGTCTTTCCCAGATGCTTTCCCAGAAGTCACTTTCAATTTTGTGCATTATTCATTCACTCCATACTCGGTGGTGGTAAGCTTCTATTGTAGCCACAGCTGCCCTGCTGCAAACTGACAGAAATGAGGCTGCCAATCTGCGCCATCAGCCCCACTGACCACCACCAACACACCTTGTCCACGGACACAATGACAGTTTTCCCGTGACGCCTCACTGTTGCACCTGATATTCTCATTAGTCTCCCATCCAAGCACCAGAGACAGGCTTTCACAAGTTGGTGTGGTACACTGATCTTTCTAGTGTTCACTTTATTTTGAATATTTTTTTGTTGTTTTTTGTTGTAATCCAATGCAATAAACACTAAAGCCATTGCATAAAGAGTGACACATGTTTCTAAAGTACATGTGATTGATATATCTGTTTTTCAGATGGTGTTCTGTAGACCGTACAGAACAGAGCTCACATCTGGCTCAGATAGATAGTGCCACAAAAAGAGTTTTATCACAGGTGAGGGTTTTTTTGTTCAGTAGAAGCAGTGATGTATCCAGTTCTTAACTTCTCAAATAGTAGATTATACTTCATAGTCTAATAACCACAACAGCATAATAATCGCTTCCTTTAATAAAGTTGCTACACAGTACTGTTTCTTGTCTGAACTGAAATAACCATAGTAAAAACATAATGTCCTTCACCACATCCACTCTTTTCAGTGCACATTCTGCTCCAGTCATGTCGGACCAGAGCCAGCTGTTTGTGCCGTGATAGGGTGATACACTGGACAATTGCCTCCTAATGACAGAGCACTGAGAGACACATAACCATTTACCCACATGTTTGTTTGTATGAGCAATTTAGACCCTGAAATTCACCCTAGTCTCAGTGTAGCCATTTTAGAAAAACAAGGTTGCTCCCAAAGGAACCCTTTTGCAAAATTCTGGTCTGGCCATTGTCTTTTAAAACAATAAACTGTGAAACCAGTTAGCAATCACAGAAGAATGGTTACTGCATTTATATATTTAGCTTTTGTTTTGTTTATTCATTCATGTTATGATCGGGCACCTGTTTCTAAAATCTGAATTAATTGTGAAAGTAAAGTTCTGCACCATATGGATTAACAAACATGCTGTTGCTCTTATATTATTCATATATGCCTATAATACTGTATCATCCAAAGAGCTGGACTTCACTGATGGTTCTCTACCTGGACCAATGGCAAAAACACAAACTGTCACTTGACTCAAACCAAATTGGACTCCAGCTTGGCGAGAGGGATGAGGATAGGTGCTGTGAGGTAATAACTCTAGTTGTAGTAGTGTCCTTGAAGCTTGGTCTTCTCTGTCCTCTTGGGTGACAGGTTTTGTGTGTGCGAGTGGAGCTACAGTCGTTTTCATCTGCTGGTCCATGAGACAGATGGTAAGTTCGCTAACAATGAGCCACACTGCACTGGAGCTGCACAATCAGGTGTCTCTGAGAGTAAAGCAGGGGAAATCTAAAGAGCTGCTTGGTCTGTATATTAGTTTTATTCTCTATATTTGTGGTTGGGGTTCTTGTCTCAAATAGGCTACATTAGAATTAGTTTTTTCTATTGGCAATTTCCTTGAAATTGCCAATAGAAAAAATTCATTTTTCAATAGAAAAAAAGATTGAAAAATGAACAGACAAGTTGGCCTATTACAATGTGGATACCGGATTTGTAGCTAAAATACACATAAGGTATAGACTCTAAACTGTAGCTTTCCATATTAGGCAGTACATAGGCCTGTCATGTTAGTGTTATAATCAGTGTTTGCAAAAAATGTCTTAATGTTTTTAAAAATCCAATAAAAATCAAATCAAACATATTCACAATTTACAAAATCCACCCTAAACCTTCTCTTTAATTACGGTAAATAGGAGTTTAGTGAAGTGTTCCTCTGAAAGTTGAATTCAAAACACATTAGAATATTAATTTATTTTTGCCGTTTTTTGGTTGATAAAGTGTTGTGTGATTATTTCATCATAATGTCCTGTGCTTTGTAGCATGCTCAATTATGCCAAAGATAGCTAGTAACTGAGACCTGACTAAGTATTATGGCTTTTTGCACATTGTGTACTCTTGTTCCATACGCAATTTTGCAGGTGGATTTAATACCAAAAAGTGCACTATTATATTTCACCACCTTGGTCCTCCATCACAGAAATACACCCACAATGTGTCTGTAATGGGAAATAACACATTCAAGCCATATACATTAGTTTATCCTTCTTAAATCTGGTGTAATACCAAATGTCAGAATATTAAAAGTACTCCTTGTTCTGAATAACCCAAGTGAAGTTATAATACGTTCTCCCCTTATGTCTAATGTTTAAGAAAGTCTTTTTTTACAGTGTTATGCTGTCTCAGACTGAAATTGAGGGCATGCACATCTCTCTCGCTTTACATAGGGGGGTCAAAACAACAAACACTTCCCAAAATGTGCTTTCTAAGATATCTCTGGCCTTTATAACTTCTCCATTGTTCCTTGCACTCTTAAAGGTCAACTATATCTTCTATGCACACACCACTTTGAAGGAAAGCTGAGAAATGTGATTGTTTATGGACAGCTGTGACATACAGCAAAGCATAGGCTATGCTGGCGATGCTAGTTCCCCACATAATGGATATGTCAGACTTAAGGAGAGACAAGAGACAAATTTATAGGCTTTTGCATTTGGCCTCATTGCAAAGTCAATCTATATGAAAGCTTACTCACGTACAGTTCATAATAGTCCAACAGCTGAACAGTGTCATAGAGTGAAGCTTTGGTCCCATTAATAAAGCAGAGTAAAGTCTGAAGACCATGTTGTTTCAGTAAAAATTGACTGTTGTAACAGGTGTTGTCCTTTGAGGTCTGAAGTGTTTAATATGCAAACAGTAATAATACTCAGGCAACTGAAAATCTAAAATTTTAAAATGCCTTTGAGTTTATTTTGATTTTAGCATTTCTCCTCACATGTGCATGTCTTTGGACAGTGAAAATGACAGCCTGAGGTCAGGGGATTTATTATTCAACTGTCCCAAGAGAATGAAGGTAAAAGTAGGTGGTTTGAACTGTCTGTCCATGGTCATATTCACCTTGAGTCCATCCATGGCCTTGAATGTTTTGGGAAGGGGTCCAACACATTCTAAACAGAAACAGGTGCAAAAATAAAAAACATATTTTACCTGAATACTATTGGAGTTTGAACAAAATGCATCAAATGATTTTATCCAAATAATACACTAACTGGAGAGCATATTGTCTTTTACTTTTCAAATGTCAGTGTAATACTGAAAGTCATAAGTCCATCCTCTAAAAATATATAACACACTGTTTTGCAATATTTAGTCTGAATTCAAAAATATTGGGAACATAAAGTAAAAAGTCTGGATTTTTAAATTTATGTAATGGATATACAATTTTTGCAACAACGGCATACAAAGTGACCTATTCTTGTATTACAGTAGAAGAGTAACAAATTCATTTGATTGTATGAAAATATATAATTTCTGAGACATGATTGTTTTCCATTGACATTCAACGTTTTGCTCTGGTGAGTCAGAAAAAAAAGGTTATGAGGTCTGGAATGTAACTGGTATATACATATGAAGATTGAACACATAATTAAACAATTAACAATTAAAACAATTAAGAACCATATTAGAGGCGTAACACACTCCATAATGAACAAAACATACAGTAAATACATATCCTACAAACAAAACTTTTCACATCTTGAGAATTATTAACAAAGATTAATTAAGGCCACACAACTTGTTCCTTTGTATATTGCTTGCTTGTAACTTTTTTTGCATTTTAAAAACAGTCTTTTCCGTCATGACAAAGTACTTGGACTACACTTAGTAAATATCAGGCAGCTGGGTGTATTTACGGTCCCAGTATCCACCGGTGAAGATCCAGTCCTGGGATTTGGTGTGTGGATTTTGGCCCTGTTGAAACCACCTGGTGAAAGGCAATCTTATTAGTATTCAGCTCAAGCTTTTAGTAAACAGAAAAAGACAGCAGGCATAAAAACAAAACTGAAAGCAAGAAACGAAGATTAGCCATACTACATACTGAGCTAGTTGCTAATTTGCATAATATTGGAGTCTATTCCTAGACTAAAAAGAGCTTTCTAGTGGTTAGATACAGTCAAACAGGGAGGAAAATGATTGGCATCTTGGATAATTCCATTTAGTACCAGTGGGGGGAGCTGTCACGCTGGTAAACCAATCAGTGAACCTCTGAAAAGTGATTCTTTGTCTAGATGTTCATTCATTTTGTGGCCAATCAAACCGATAAGAGTGAAGAGTTTTGGACAGATACAGACAGGGAGGCAGTGGGGTCACATGACACATCACACAACTCACACACATCAAGCAACCAGCAGGCTGCGCTAACCTTGGGCCGAGGGCAGGACTCCTGAGTATCAAAGAGAGGATGCACAAAGCAGGTGGGAGAAAGACAGGTTTAACACTGAGCATTTCAAAGCAAGAAAATTAATTCAGAACAAACAAAATAAATATTAACTGTTCAAATTTTGCAAGGTAAAAAATAAATTGCTTTTTTTCTTTTCTCTCCAAAGTGACATTTTTCAGTTTGTTTTAACCAATTTTTAACCAAGAATATTTCATCTTGCATTTTCCAAAGAATAAAACTGTGAATTTTGAGGAGGATGATTTATTTATTTATTTATTTTATATATCTAGTTCATTGCTGCTTTTGAGACAGAACCTCCTGTACGAACCACCTCATGTAAGATACAGTTTTACTAATGATCTCACCCAAATCTTAGACCTATGCTATTTTTCTTGTTACTAACACATCATAGTTGAGGACATGTCTAACCTGCGCTCACATGCCTTAAAGGTGCACTGTGTAACTTTTCTGGTGGACGGTTTACCACCTGCTTACTTTGTCTGGAATATTCCACAGTTTGACATTAGATTTGTATATTTTGCATATATTCAATTAAATAACTATTTTTATTGAAGAAAAAAACAAACACTGTAACTTGGCCTTGTCATGTCTCCATATAAACAGGATTAATGCAGAATATTCCAGGCAAAGCAATAACATCTCAGTCAAAACAAGTAGGTATCAGACCCTCCACCAGAAAAGTTACATAGTGCACCTTTAATGAAATAATCAGTGTTTGTCGCTTCACCTGGGAGTGGTCATACTCTTATGCCTGATGTAAACATGGGCTGTATTTCTTTGAAGTACAAAGTATGCATCCCTTACCTGGTTTTCCACTCTTCATCCGACTTGGCGCGGTTTTTGCGAGCAGCTCTTTGTTTTTCTTCGAGCCTCTTCTTCTCTTCACTGGCGAGATCTAGCAGGAAGAAAAAAATACTTCTAACTTTTATCTTTGACACTTAGTTTAAGCCTGGACGAAAGGGGGGTATTACCAATGTCTCCGTTCTCCATTGCTCTTATGTCTGGGCGCAGTCTGCAGTCAGTCTGTGGGATCACCCCCTCCATGTCCTTGTGAAGCTCATTCAGTTGCATTGCAAAAGAAGTGAAGCTGTACATCTGCAAGTCAGGGTTGATTTAGTTAAATATCTGTATCTAGTCAAAAAACGCTTCGTAACCATCACATTCGGAGCCTTGAAATGTCAAAATGTGAAAATGTCAAAAAAAATCAATGGAGTACGTTTTAGAAATTTGGATTATAAATATCACACTTACAGGATATTACTATTAGATTAAACTTCCAACAAACTCCTGTTTACTGCCATCTGTCCCTTATAATATAAGATAATGAATAGATAATGAATAGATTATAAATTCAAACAAGGTCAAGGACTTTCTAAATACAGTTAAGCTTTTATGCTTTTCAGATTAAGGTGTAATAGTGTTGACACATAATGTGTGATCAAATTATATATATCAAATATTATAATATTAGCTGTACTAACTTGAAGTATTGTATGACTGAAGTATTTTTTCCATTTCAAAGCTAAAAGTGACTATGGTAGAAGTTGGTGAGAAGCTGGTGGAGTTCATTTTCAGGTTGTCAAATAAAGCAACTGTGGAACCAAAGCTAACAAGCTGTTTTGACATTTCTACACTCTGTATTTTTGTACCTGTATTTTTGAGTTAAATTGGCTTACAATGGTTTAAGTCATTGCAAAAAGTATCTGTAATGTAGCTTTTTGGTTTTATATATTGTACAACATGGGCAATGAACAATTATTTTTCATAAATTATGTGTTTGAAAACTGTTTTGTTCCCGCTCTGGCAGACTGGTACCTCACCTGTGTAGAGTTGGGTGGCCGGGGTGCGATCCTCCACAGCAACTGACTCCCAGGAATCATCTGAACAGTGTCTGCAGCAGGAGAGGGCACCTCCTCCTGCTCCTCTCCGCCCTCACAAACAAACAAAACACAATCAAAACACAAAGTCACTCTGAGATACTCACATTTCTCCCACCTCAGAAAACATTCTGCTTTGCCATTTAAAATAACTGACTGGGATGAAATCAAGGGATAAAATAAAAGTAAAATAGTAGTCTCAAAAAATCCATCACTAAATACACTATATAAAAACTGAGTCAGTGGTCTAAACTGGACTGGACTGGACTTGACAAGTGCTCCATATGACTTTTCTGGAGGAGGATTTGCCTGTAATGTTCTATAGTAGGGCATTAAATGTATCTATCTTGCATTTATTCATTATGCTTTTTCCACCTCTCCACAGATGTTACCTGTACTCTCCATGGAGATAGATACATTTGATTCCTTACTGTGGATAATTTCAGGTAAAACAATAACATCTTTAGGGAGACAAGCAGGTGATGGATACGCCATCACAGAAGTACTATAGGGCACCTTACCAACTATACCTAACTATAAAATCTAAAACAGGAAAGAACACAAGAGTCGTGTTGTTCCTGAAGGGAAACCCCTGAGGCAACCTGTCAGAGCCACAGAGCAACCGCAGTGCAGCATAGACCCATCTCCAGAGCTGGAGGATTAGTTAACTGCAGGGTTTAGTTTGATGAGGGAAGCCAAGGGGAAAACAGGCAGACTCCAAGATTAAACCAGAGCTAAATGAACTAAAACAGAGAATAAACCAGGCTTAACATAAAGTTTAACCAGTACTACTCCAACGAGTGATCTAAAGAATATATTGGGAATAAAACAGGCCCTGAAATCAACAAAATCTGTTATTGTTCAAAAGCCACCAGTCAAACTATGTCATAAGCATCCTACCGATTTAGCCTTCTTCTCTTCGGATGCTTTCTTGTCGTTTTTCTTGTGTGCTTCAAACGCGGCAGGTTCGATGACGTACATACACTCGGTCCACTTCCCGTAGAGCGAGCAGAGCTTCTTTTTGCTGAAGCCACACACACAGACACACAGCCTCAGGCCCAAACACTAGATAATCAGCTCATAAAAACACTCGTACATTGTGTTTTCATGCCACTCACTTTCAGACAAATTAAACAATCAACATTTCAAGGACTTTCTGGCACACAACATCAGAGAGAACTGTGACAGGGTTTAATCGGCCTGTTTGTTATCAGAACATTTTGAGTCTTGCAACCTCAATTTATACAAAATATGACATGGTTTTATCAAAAATAAATAATAATCAAAATATGAGAGTATAACTGCACAACTGAGCCACACAGGACCACATGCAAATATCAACTCCCATGGCATCATAAATAGAAAGGAATATGTCTGGCAGGGCATCTGGTGTAAACATACATGGCAAATGAAAACTTGTATTGAATCAAGATTATTTCATATAGAATTTGCTGGAAACTCATTTTTAATTTGGATGGCAACATGTCAAGAAGCTTGGTACAGGTAAAGTTATTCCTTTATACCTCAGACATTGTACTTCTTTGTACAATACCCTGTTAATATTCTATTGTGATGACAGTAAGCAATATAACATATTGTAATGCATTTGACAGTGGATCAAGTTTTCATTTATATTCAACTCAAAGATAGAACTTCAGAACTGAAGTTGTATCTAGAGAGGTTAACACTTTCTCTTACAGGTTTCACGTTGAACCTTCTGCTTCTCTCTGTTCTTTCATTATCTTTTTAGTTTTAATCAAATTTTATCTATAATTCCCAAAATTGTAACATTTAGCAGTGTCACCAAAGCCCAGCCCTGTCCTTGATGTTTATGAATTATTAACTGGTAACTGTTCAGCCACATTGTTCGTAATTTAATTTCAAAATGAGACTCTAACCTTAAATAACCTGTTCAAAATGAGCCCCTTTGTGTTTTAATATCTGTTCTCAAAAGGCTTTGAAACAGCAGATAAACATAGATGTGACTCACCATTTTTTATGCAAACAGCATTAAATGTTAACCAAGAATCTAAATTAATACCAAGATTAACATTTTCAGTTGTATCTATCTAACAATAAATATTAGTGGTCAAATATTTGCCAAAACAAATCCCATTTTCTCTCAGTTTCTCTGTAAAGGGATCATGAAAATTATTTTGGAGCCTTCAGCAAATATTAGTGACTATTGTAATAGTTTGTCATTTATATGTCCCAGTATCTCTGGTCGTCTGTTTCTCCAGTTTATCAAATCAGTTCAAAAGTTCTCCATAACCACACATTTACAAATTAAGCCTCTGCATATATATCAATGTGCAACTTTGTCAGTCACAATGGTGCTAAACAGAACGGGGCATGACGTCTCATTAGTGTAGCTGTGAGCAACATGGCTCTTAGTGGCTGTTAATGCTGCCTGTAGACAGGATGTTGTCTGCAACTTGAGGAAGAAACAACAACCTAATATTCTTGAAAGCAATAGTAAGTAGGGTTTTATTGCTATACAGAAGATACTTTGGTGTCTCCAGGTGTTCAAATTTGAGATAGCAAAGAATAGTTTTAACTGTCATGGTACCTTTTATCCAAAATATAACCTTCCACTTTGTGCAGCTCTTTGCCAAAAAGTCCACAGGGTTTAAAATTCAGGATACACCTTTCGCCGGTTCTGAAAAAAGAAAAGTTGTAGAAAAGTAAGTACTGTTCTCATTTATTAAGAGCTGGACAAATCTCTTGAAAAGGAACCTGATTATTCATTAGAAATGATTATTCAGAAAGATGACAATGTTCTGAATATGGATGCTTTTATGTACGATATACACTAACATTCAAAAGTTTGGACACAATTCATTTTTGTTTTTTTCTTTATTTTAAGGACTATGTACATTGTAGATTCTCAAAGCATCTGAATTCTGAAAGTATCAAAACTATGAATGAAGACACATGGAATGTACTAAGCACAGTATCCATGCTTTTGACTGGTGGTGTATAGTGCTCAAGTTCTAAACCTCAAAATTCAATCCAATCCCACAATCCAAAGTGCATTTACAACATCTTCATCAAAATCATTCTAAGATCGGTCCCAGGAGAGGTCTACCCTCCACAAGCACAACAGTTCAGACTTTTCATCATACCTGTGATTGGTTATCTCCACATTTCCATATTGCTCTATCCACAGCTGCCCTACAATGATGTTGTGGACACAACATGTAGGATTTGTCCATGTGTAGGACTCATTATGCCTATGAAAAACAGTAACATTATAGTCTATAATATATTTTTTTATACATCACTTTAATACATTTTTGTCTATAATACATATAATACATACATTTTGTTCATTAGCAGTGACTTACTTTGGTAGCTCCAAAGTGATGATACCCTTTGGTTCAGCCTCCACGCTCTTGCCCCAGAACTTGAGTTTGGGGTAGATAGAGCCATGGAACACAAAGTCCTGCTGCAGCCCCTGGGCGTGGAAGGCACTGATGGGCGGGTGATGGCTGACTTGCTCCGAGATCAAACGGAAACCCAAGTCCTCCCTGAATAAAGGAGTATAGTTGTTTATAAGTAGTCATATGAGAATTAAAAAATAATCATTTTGCATTTCACTTGTATTAATGAGGTTTGCCAACTTGAAAAAATTTGAATTGTTAATTGCTATGGCAATAGTCCTAATTTTTCATAATTCTGAAACCCATGGATGGGATTGTTTCATAATCTGTCATATTTCAACAGCTGTCTGTGGAATCACAAACCAGTGTACTTTTCATCGTTTTACAACTTCAGTTGCAAAGCCAAAAAAGTATCCTCCTGTGTAAACTGTAAAGATTTCAGTTATCACCACAGACAACTATTCTTTTTGTGTGTGAGCAAGTTTGTATTTTGTTGCAAGTACCCTGACTTTATCAATATATAACAAGTACGAAAAAGAGATTTTGCAAATAGCGTTGAATGTTTTAAGATTTTAGCTCAAAGCAAAGACATAAGACTGTGGTTCATCCTAATAAGGCCTGTGTCGTGTGGTGACTCCACAGAGCTGTTATTTTTCCTGCTACAGATCTCAGAGGCGCCCACACAGACAAAATGTGTCCGTGTTTTGGTCCATCCACACAACCTCACAGAATAAAACCAGGGCCAGCAGCTCTGAAAAATCTCATATCTAACCAGTAATTATGTGGCTATGTCAGATATTTTTATATGATGGGCATCAGAAAACAGGAAAATAGTGACCAACAGGACATGCCTAGATGTGCATACTACTTTGTACAGTGCAGTATTTGAGAAGATAACCTTGACCAAACGTAGTACAAATGCAGTAACATTACATAGCTGTTGTTGTTTTCAGGATGAAGTTCCTAGAATGCATACATTTATTTCCAGCTTGAATCTAACATTTTGGAGAAATATGTCAGTACTTATTAATGGATGAAACCGTACCCAAATCAGATTTTGTTTTTTAAATCATCTAAACCTTGTAATCTGCTGTTAGGCCAACAGATATTCATTATTTTAAATGAAAAATATTATGTTTATTCCCTCTGCCTACAAGTGGACCCAGCAGAGTCTGTACAGTCTGTATGCTAGAGCATACGGTAATTTGAGAAAAACAAAAACATTTTGTTTGTTTTGAATTACACAAAATATTAATAATTTGACTGGAGTATTAATAATTGTAATAACTATGTGTATTTAGTGGCTGTTTAGAAGAAGTGAGAGTTGTGTTATAAAACTGCTAAGAAAAAGAAAACTAAAATGACCTTGAGTGGAGCTCATGTATTGGGTGTTGACAGAGCTGTTGTCAAACAGGCAGACTAACACTGAGCTGAACTGTGGTCACCTGACCCCAGAGGCACTACACCGGAGCACTGCTCAAATTACTGCATGGTTCGAGAGTTTACACGGCAACAGCTCATAAACAAACAAGGGAAAGGAAAGACACAATATTTTTATCAGTGTCAACTAGCTAGATAATGGGCATAATCAGTGAAATTGTTTGCAAGCATCTTTGGCGAAGAAGGTTTTTCCATACAGTTTATACATAGAAAACAATACAATTTAATTCATTTTGCCACACCAGTCTTGTTTTAGTAACATAATAAGAAGCATGATTATTAGAGACTATACTAGAGTGGTAATGCTGTATTTATCTTGGTCTTGTTTATTAACAGTACAAGGAACTTATAAAATCCTAGAATGCAAAAATTCAGAGCTAATATTATAGATATTGCTCTACATACTATAGCTATACAATGTTACAAGGCTATGGTATTTTTAAAAACCCAAATAATGCAATTAAGGACCTTTGAGTGAAATACAAGCGACAACTACAGTAAAACAAGTAAAACAATGAGTCAGAGGGTTTCAGATGGTTATTTGATTATATGCATTAAGTTTATAGCACAAGACAAGGCCACTTACTGCTTTTTTGGCCCCAAATACACTGGTGTTCTTACTGTTACACCACTGGATAAAATCAATACTGTGAACTGGCTTGAGGACATAGACAGAATCAAAGCTTGTTGTATAAGAAAAATTTTAACTCTGAATGTTGCATGTTGGTCTGTACTAATGTATGTGTAGTTAGTGCATCTCTACATACCTGACCAGTTCATAGGTCTCGCCCAACAGAGGGTTGAATGGTTTTCCTGTCCTCTCCCACTGAGAGGCCACCGCTGAGACAGCAAATGCAGCCACGCACTATGAACAGTGTACAACATATTATCAGAACTATAATCACAAGGTAATCAATGTTTTGTGATCTAGTTTAATAAGAACAAGTTTGATTCCTACTGTTATAAATTAACCATGAAACTTACCATGTTATTAACCAGGTATAAACCAGGTTAATATCATGGTTAGTCCAGATTTACTTTCATTTAAGCACACTATTACAAAAACAGAGCTGTTAAAAGCCTATTCTCACCTTCATTCTCTCTATGGAGTTTTGTGTGGAATTGGCCTGTTGTATAAGGTACGTGTGCTCCATGTACTCTGTGAGGCGCTGCAGAAAACTCAGCGGTTCATTGAAAATCACAGGCATTGTAATCTTTGAGAGCTCCTGTGAGAAAAAATAATTAGGGGACATGGTTTCATTACACATGGAGAAAAAAATACTTCATGCATAACACCATTGAAAATGTTATTTTCAAAACACGAAAAATCTAAGCGCCGTTTTTAAACCCAACCTTCAACTATTATATCATTGTGAAAAAAACATTGTTTTCATTTCCTGTCACGGACGGCATAGGGTCTTGGTGTTTTTCAGATTATAAAAGGCAAAACAACAACAAGCTGCATAATGTTTCCAACAGTGAGGAATTGTTCTTTACCATTCCAATGCAGTTCCTCAGGATACTCCAGATACTGAAGTCATTTCTGGAAAACATCGGAGCAGGAAGACTTGTCCTACAACACACAAAAATTTGTTTAACATTACTACAGCTACAAAAACAACATAAATAGCTGTTTATTACTACAACTTTTAGTGCTATGAAGCGAGCTCAGTGCACTACTAACTTTGGCACAATGCAGACATGTCCCCTACCTCAAAAGGCTGCACTTACAAAATAACCTCAAAAGCAAAGTTATGTAAAACATGGTTTCTACATTTGTTATTCGCGAATTGCCACTTATTGGGGTTGTTTGTTGATGCATTTTGGTTCAACAGATTCACAAAATGCATCTTTGTGAAACAACTTTGTACTGCTTTTTATGAAACATACTCAGAAAGACCAGTAAAATGGGTTGGGCATTTATATAAAAACTCGGGACACTGTGACATTTTTCAGACTAAAATTGTCAACAAAAGAGTAAAATGGATTGTGTGGCATCAGAACAAAGCCCTGGAAACTATCAGTATCAGAGGTGGAAGATGGTCTCCCAAAATCCCATCTCCGGCTGCATTTAAGTTTCACTCACACAGACAGAGGTCAAAGATCGCACAAGCACTAAAATATCTGGGATAGAACAGATTCAATTGGAAAAGACAAGAACTGAGAAATAATGCAACACAGCCATTTTCAAGTTAGGGATGGATGAAGAACATAGTGCAATATAAGCCAGATATTAAATGCAAAGATAAGAAAGTTTTTACTATTATCACCAAAGTCAATTGAGTAGCCAAAAATGGTACTGTATGTAAGATAAATGTTAATAAAAGAAAAGGATATTCAGTTAAATTATCAAACAAACCATAAACAATAAAATACAAAGAATTATCAATCAGGTCTTGTGTGAACTGGGGAATCAAATAAATGAATTAATATGACTCAAGTTCAATCAAAAGGCTGGTGTTAAAATGTCAGTTACAGTGAATTATTGGTGGGCAAAATACTTTAGCCAGCAAGCAGTATTTTTCTTCACAGCTGATGTGTTAGAAGCATGAAAACTGGAACACATACAGAGCTGAAAGAGCCAAATTGTGGCGAAAAGACCAGTGGATCAAAGCATCTCCAAAACCACAGTTCTTAAGAGGTGTCCCTGGTCTGCAGTGATAAGTACCTATCTGAAGTGATAAAGGTTAAGTTCAGCCTTGCCCTTTAGATCAATCCAACATACTACTGCTAATACTGAGGAACTGCTGAAAAAGTTAATAAGAGGTAAGATAAGATTAGACAGAACTTAATCTGACGGTGGAAAAATTCACTTGACATGGCAACTCTTACTAAAAGTGCTGATAGTAATAAAAGTGTGGATGCAATAAAAAAAAAAAAAAATCTAGACTGGATATTAAAAATGAGTAATAATTAAAACAAACGTAAATATACTGTAAATATGAAACCTTCCCATCTTCTTTTCCCTTCACTTGCTCCTGTCTGCCTCTGCATTGATTTTAACATTTTAAAGTTCGTTTTAAAGCTTTGCATGTCCTCCCCAGAGTCCTCCCTGTACTTATCTGACTTTTAACTGTTTCCTCCTCTCAGATGGTTTTGGATGTGCCCAGGCCCTGACACAAACAGCAGGGAGGTGATCTTTTTATATATTTGAGTATCTTGTTTTATTATGTTGCCTTGTTCCTTTGCAGAGATTTATGAATAAACTTTGATTGCTTGATTAAAATCTGTGCAAAAATGTAAATCAAAGACAGAGTACACAATATCTCTACACAAATGTGGTGACAGTTAAAAGTGACAGTAGTCATACTGCACAGTACGCATGAAATGGTGATGATTCAGTTTATTGTATATGAGGTTTCATATTAGGCATGTCATAACAACATTGATTGCAGGATTGTAATGTCATGCCTGATTGGAGTATTTAAACGCAACATTTTGAACTAGAGTCTAAAACTGCCCTCAGCAATTAGCCAACACTGGGTCATACTGCATTGGCGAGTGATTATTACATTACACGGTGACCTTATCAATATTTAAAAGCACCCACACAGAGCTCGGCCCTTTCATACAAGTCTTTCTCTATCCTTTAGCAAGCAGGCCACACTAAATTATTCACATTATGAAGTGGAAAAAATGAAACTAATCAATAAAAACAAGACACTTTAAAAACGCAACAGTGCAGAGTCTATTCAGTGAATTAATGGGGCATGGGGCCATTTTTGAGCAATGTGTGTTAATGAAAATACATAAAAGACATAAAAAGCATTGGGACACAGAGCTGAGCTGACCTGTGCTTTGAGATCCCATTGGGTTGATTCTGGTCCTCATCTCCATGGTGATCCAACATGGTGGACAGGCTGCTGCTATGGAACATTACAGAGTCTTCGTCGTCGTCTTCTTCCTCAGACGAATGACTGGCCACAGTCTCAAATCCACTCAGGGAACGCTCTGACTCTGAATCTAACACAAAATACACAGGGGTGAATGATTGTGTGGAGAAGTATTTTTAGAAAGGATCCCAAAAGGAAAAGGTGACAAAAGGTAGTGTGCTGAAACACCAAAAAACTTCTGGCGAGTGGGTAATTTGAAGCTGGTAAAACCATGTGCTATCAGTAGACTGGACATAATTCAAATGAACATAATTATAATCACAATTTTGTTTGTTTAAGATTGAAACATGTATATCATGTGTATCATAAAGCTAGTGGTAGAGGCAATGTGGGTTGAGGGACTAGCCCGAAGGTATTCGGTTGGGGTCTCCTCATCCACTAGCTAAGTAATAATACTGATCAAGATTCAGGCTGAAGAACTGGAAATCGGTCCCAGCTCTAGTACTGCAGTCAACCTGCTCCTGAAGTGAAGGGCAGGGTCAAATGTAGAGACACACATTTCCTCACGTCATGGGAATAATACATGCCATACATGCAGAACACCTGCCACTAGTTTTTTACAAAAAAACTAAACTTTAACTTTGTGTGCATTTCTAACAAAAATATTTTCCTCAGTTCCTCAAAATGCTTTCAAGAAAATCAAGTATAAATAAAGAATCCTATTTGTAACTGGTCAGTTACTAGTATAAAGACCAACTTTAATATCTAATATTTCATATTTAATAAAACAACATGTAGGCGGCAGATACACCTTTGTTAAACTATCACAAAGAAATATTGACTCAGTTGTAAAAGTCTGATATATTTCTAAAGCCACACTGAAGCACAAACTTTTAGCCCATCAATCATCATTAGTGCAGTCTAGTTCAAGTGCCACACAACATGCACTTTTGTCATTCATGTCTAAAAGTCATCCTCTGCATCCCAAATGAGTCCAACATACCATTCACCTTTACCCCCTGTCGAGAGACGCCCAGGGTCCTGCGGGTGAATGATCAAAACCATGTGACCAAAATCTCCTTGATCTTTCCATTCTCCCCAAAATTTCACCCACATTTGTCGACTCACCAGACACAGCGTCGTGAAACTCATCCTCGCTCAGGGCACTGCGTGGTGAAGATCCTTTGACCACCGACTGCTCTAGTTCATGGTGCTCCGTCGCCAAAGTCTGCAGCGCCTCGGACAGGATCTTATTCTTCTCCAACTCCTGCTCCAATTTCAGACTGCGCACCTGAGCTCACATCAACACACAAGGACAAAAGACAAATACGACAAGGAAGAGGTAATCAGTTATGGTGATACACGGCATAATTTCGTTTTTCACCATTTGTAAAGTTGCATACATGTGAAATCATGTTGAGCAGTTTTTTATGTCTTAAAAGAAGAAACATGTTACTTTGTATTGTATTGTATTACATGACAGTATAAAACATGCATAACTCTAATCCTGTTCAATTATCCAGAGGTAAAAGAACATGACTACACTGTCTACTATAGCTCTCTGGATCAAATAAATAATTATCTAATATGCCCATTCTAAAGATGCACTATGTAACTTTACTGATGGAGGGTACACCACTTCCTTTGCCTGGAGTGTTCCACTATCTAGCATTTATTTAATTACAGGCATTTTTATTACTCAAAATTCCTTGAAAACATGCCCTCTTACAGTTACTGGGGTCGTCTCTCTGACTTTTAGCTTCTGCTGGTGCCAACTCCTTGTTTCCATGGAGATAGATAAGTTTAATGCCCTTTTGTTTCTTCATGGACACTAGTAGATGGCAGACTTTTTACAGAAAAGTTACATAGCACAAAGAGAACTCAACTATGCTGTTGTTATTATTATGGTAGATTATGAAGAACAGTTTGGTCATTTATACAGCACTTTTTATACAGCACGTTTGTGGATACATCCATGGGCACTCGAGGCTTTACCTCCATTTATGTTTACCATTCACACTTTACATTCAGTGTCTCATACAGCAGGGTAGAGGAACTTGTCCAAGGATACAATAACAACATATGCAGTGGTGTGAGTGGGTATTGTTTAGTGAGTGAAGGTCTCTACTGAGTAAACTACTGCAGCCTCTAAACTTATTACACTATTTCTCTTTGGATTATCATAGCAGCAAATCAATTAAGGCAATCACAATATCTCTTGCGTGGATTTGAGAAGAAGGGATGGAATAATTTATATTGCACTAAAAGAGATTTGGCATTTGAAAACGCTCACAAAGTAAATGGAAAACATTGAACTATTTTTGATGGCACTTCTGTTTTTGCAAATGCACTCTTCATTTGTTGCCACTATATCAAATTATACAGCTGAATGAACTCCACCATTACACCAGCCATTGCTTGAATAATATTTCTCCCCTAAGTAAAAATGCATATTCAACAAACACATTACAGTGACCGTGACAAATTAATATTAACTGATCCCTTTTCTGATCCACGTCACAATATTAGCATAAGTCTTGTTCTTTTGGAGGAGTTTTTATTAGAAGTGATTGGATGCTATTCTAGTACAATTCCTATTAGTAGCTGTTTTCCTTCTTTGTTTTTTTTTTTGTTTTGTTTTTTTTGCACCAGTAGTAGTAGTAGAGTAAAATGTATGCTATTTTGTGTGAAAATGAGTCACTGCTATTTTGCTTGTATCCACACTTGTCAAATGAGGCAAACTCAGGGGAGAGAGGAGAGATGGATCGGAGCATGTTTTTGTGTAATGGACAGCTGCCTTGATGTTGCCTTCTCAAATGGCCAGGCAGCAACATGATTCTCACGCAGGAGGAGGATCAAATAACCAAATGGACTCAGATATAAACCATTAGCCAAACCTGTCCTTTTAGGAAGCTCATCAGTGCTGATATGAAGTTTGTCACCTGTGCTCTTTGCAAATTACACACAGATTTGAATCATAACCAGACAATAGATAAAGCATAATTGTGGGTAGTAAATTTGAAGTGAGGGTTTTAAGGACTAAATTATTTAAAAATGCACCCCATTATGATTTTGCCGTTATTATTCGATCATACCTGCACATCAGCACTACTACATCGCAGAGGGCCACAACTTATTTAGCTTTATTTTAATAATAATAATAATGGCTTACACTTGTAATGCGCTTTTTTCAAAGCCTCTCAAAGCGCTACACTATAGTCATTATTCATTCATTTCCACACTTGGTGATGGTAAGTTACTATTGTAGACACAGCTGCCCTGGGGCAGACTGACAGAAGCGAGGCTGCCAATCTGCACCATCGGCCCCTCCAACCACCACCTATCATTCGAGCACACACCACTTTCATACTAGGCAATGTGGGTGAAGTGTCTTGCCTAAGGACACAACGACAGAACTTGGTCCGAGCGGGACTCGATCCTCCTTGAAGTTAGTGGCAATTTTTGAAGCATTATTTTTTCCCTATTTCTGAGCTGTCTATGACTTCCTCCCTCTCTCTCACACACAGTTTTCTCTCGCAAACAACCTCACTATTTCTCATGGCTCTTTAAATGAGACGGCACCGCTGATGTAATGAGGCTGCTAAAATGTGACCGGTACAATCTGGATTTACAGTCAGAATGAAGTCAGAGAGCAGATTGACAAATAACTCATATGTACAACTGTGGGGAAGTCAGTTCAGTAAAGTGGTAATCATGATTATACAGATCACATTATAATTATGAGAAAAAAGTTAAATCCACCATTTAAGATGTTCAGATTCTTTCATTTGATCTGCCTTTGTTTGCATATTTGTTCGCTATCCTTTGATTTCAGAAATCCTTTAACTGTCCATTTCTGATATTTTAACATTGCAAATTACAGTATTATGATTGTGACATCTAATCTAATCTTGATTCATAGTAAAATCAATCACACATCACTGTGTCTCCATGTCTCTGACAGTGTGATTCTGTGACTATAAGCTCCCACAGTGTCCTCCCAGGGTCACACAGCAGGAAGTTCCTCTTTAAAGTTCAATGTGTTGTATGCGGCTGTCATTACGCTGCAATTTATACCACTTCACCTCTCCATCTTGTGTTTCCTCATCAGTAAAGGAAAACCAGCGTCTTGTGATCACTTGTAACAAGGCAAATCTGCTGTCAAATCTGTTTATCGAATCTGTCTTCATGTATAGCACATCTTTGAAGACAAATACGTGCAAAACACATGCAACAATACAAAGAAGAGAAAATAAAAAAGTGGTTGGTAATAGATTTTTTTCATGGATGGAGTTAAAGGAGGTTGTGTGTGAGTTGAGGGAAGTTTCAAAGTCCCTGCTTAAACTGCAACCCTCGCAACCCGGCCCCAGATGAACAAAAGAAGATGGATGGATGAATGGATTGATTTTTTTCACTTCACTTTTTTTTTGTTTATTGATTTGCTCTTCTCCGTATACAAGGTATGGAGCACAAAGTTGGACAGGATGAGGACAGTTCACTGGTAGAAAGAAAGGGCCCCCTTCAAAAAGTCATCCACTCAACAAACTATTTTGGGATTCTTTTGACTGAAATAAAGCGACAATTTTATAATTGGACATATTTTATGTATCTATCTATTTATGTATATTTTATTTATCTTATTCAACATAGGAAGGTATTTTTCTCTTAGATCTATAATGTGACAATTGTACAATCAGGCATAACATGGTATTCATCACCAATGCCACCCACAGATCACACAGATGACAGAGCCCTAAGCTCCTTTCGATTCCATGCAGATGGCTTCCCTTTATCCAACATTTTCACACAATAAATACTGCTCAAATTTTGTATTCCTGCTTGATTTATGTGTAAAAGTCACATGACATCATGGCACTGTTCTATTGTCAGTGTATATGCTGGTCCTTTAGAGTCAGTTCTACAGTCAGTTTGAGCCAGTGGGTGTTGAATGTCTGTGAAGTCCAAAAGTGATAATGCACAGTCCTCCAAGATGGTTTTTACCTGTTGTAGCCATGGTGACAGCTCGAATATAGAAATTGTTTTAGTGAATTTTGTGTCCTTGCTTTGCACAAGTCTACCCCAGTATCCAATAACTTTAATAGATATGTGAATTGGGATCCATCCAATTCACCACACACTATATTATTACAGGTGGACATTTTCACTTTTAAAATATATTTCAAAATGTTCCCAGATCCCCACATTTCTCTGGCATACAACACTGCACTGCTGTAACCAACTAAACAAAGAGCTCTGTAGGTTGTAAAGAAATAATAAAATAACAACAACAACAACAAAAACAACAACAACAAAACTTTAGGGTAATTTATCCTTAATAAAAATATTCTGCTGGTGCAAAACAAAGCTGATTAGAAATGAAAATAAACTTTAGCATGACTGGGATAAAACTATTATAAATATTTACTGTATTATTATCCCAACAAAAAGTCCAATAAAACATTTAAACTATATGCACAAAACATCAACTAACACATTTAAAGATGTTTTAATACATTTCACGGCTTGAAATAATATTGTTTGAATGCAGGAAACCCACCCATCCCCGTGTCATTTGTGTTTTTATCTCACAACACATGCACCGTCTGCTGGTTGTGTCTTGTGAATTACATGAAAATAAAAATAAAAAAGCTAAAAGACACATGCTAGAAATAGTTCCCACCTTTGTTATGTGAAGGTGAACACCTCCTGCCTGACATATTGAAGAGCCTTAGTGAGGATTCATCTCTGTTTGATTTGGGGCAGCGTTGTGCATCAAAAGCACAGCGCCACATATCAGTTTAAACAATCAGCAGGGAGATGTCTCTGACTAATGCTCTCTCAGATCTGCCGCTCAAATGAAACTCTGAGCTGAAAAAGTTGCTTAAAATGGAGGGTAACAGGCTAAATTTTTGCATCTAGACAATCGAGGCACAGATTACAGTTATGGGTGAAATAAGATTCGTCCACACTGATGAAAATGCAGGTACAGTGGGATATAGCATTAAGACCAGCTGTCACTATTACCTCATCAAACATTTACACAGTTTTGTCCAGTAACCACTCTTGTTATAATAACATGCTTGTGTAACTGATTACTTTAGACAACTATTTTACCGTACAAGCTTTTCTACCAATGTATAGTTTGATCACTGCAGTACTGTTGAGAAAAGCCACATTAATGTAAACATGTAATAAATGAATAAGTCAGACAGAAAACATAAAAAATTAAAGCCACAAGCGGCGATGATGGCCCTCCCCGCCACGCGACCGCCCGGGGCCGGCCGCCGGCAACCGCCCCCATGCACCATTTTCCCCACCTGGACCCCCCACGGCCGCAATCCACCCCCCTTCACACAGTTTCTATATAAATATGTGTGACCCACACATTATAATGGAGGTCCACGGCGTTGAACCGGCAACCTCGTGCACAATACAGGTATGGTGTAATGGACTTTTTTGCCTCTTTTGAGGTCCACAATGATCTCACCAACTTTCATGCCAATCGGACAAAGTTGTGTTTTTTACCTGTACAGTAGGGGGCGCTATGGAGGTCACTGGCCACATGTTTATTATGGTTCTCTATTCACAGTTTTAATCCGCATCAGTGATTAGAATTTGAGCTTTTTAGGTTGATCCATGTGTCTGTGAGAGGGAATCAAATATGCAGGAAAGCAGTCATATTTTGACAGTGTGCTGTGCATAAACCAGAAAGAATATCCCCAAAACGTGGATGATTATTGACAATAATCATGTGTACATGCTGTATGTGGAGTTTGAGGTAATTTGGATGAAAAACCTAGGACTAGATAGGTTTCATTTGCACTTAAGGAAAAGTTATGTAGGAATTTAAATCCAATGATGAAGTCATATTTTGAGGGCATCCTACTCATGAACCATAAAGAATATCCCCAAAACATTATTGACAATCGACATGTGTACATGCTGTATGTGGAGTTTGAGGTAATTTGGATGAAAAACCTAGGAGTAGATATAATTCATAGACATGCAAGTCAAAGTGCCAAGTGCCAATTTCTTTTCAAATCATTGCGCCCCTGATGGCCAACAGTGGAAAATAATCCATGGCCATAATGTAATTTTTTGTTTCTTCTGAGACCATGAATGGATTCCCCAAATTTCATAGGAATCGGATAATGTTGGCATTTCACCCCTATGGTAGGGGGCGCTATAGTGTTAATTTTGATTAAAATTAATATTGCATTCCATTCATGCCCCAATCACACATATGTGATGTGAATGTGAGCTCTGTAGGGCAATGCCTGTGGTCGTGAGAGGACATCGAAAATACAGGAAATGAAGGCGTTTTTTGGTGGCGGCGTACGGCAAACCGTGAGGAATTCGAGAAAACGTGGATGCTTTATGAAAACCCATGTGTCTGGATGTGGCATGTGAAATTTGAGCTCATTTGGACCAAAAACCTGAGACTAGTAGCGTTTTGAAAACAGGCTGCGAATGAAGTGGCGAATTTTTGATCCAAAATGGCCGACTTCCTGTCTGTCATAGAGCAGTACTTCAATTCATATTTATGCTTCTCCCCCCATTCTCTATCACTGTTCTGATTTTTGTGTGTGTTTTCCAAAATAAACCAGGCTCCTCTCCCATAGGGGTGAAATTTTAGGTGGCGCCGTCGAGTCAGGGGGCATGGGACATTTTGCCGACACCAATTTTATGAAATTTTTTGCCGAGCCGGTCGATTTTATACCCCCATGTGAGACTTTTCGTGAATGTTCAGGGGGTGAAAAATGCGATTGTTTTGGCAGAAAAACGAAGAACAATGTTAATATGCAGTGTGGCCCTGAGCTGTGTGGCTCTGACTCTATATGAGAGGGGTCTGTGGCTTTGCACCGGCAACCACGTACATAATACAGGTATGGTGTAATTGACTTTTTTGACCCTTTTAATGCCCCCAATTATCTCCTCAAGTTTCATGCCAATCGGACAATGTTGTGTATTTTACCAATACTGTAGGGGGCGCTATAGTGTTCATTTAGATAACAATTAATAGTGCATTCTATTAATACCCTGATATCACATGTGTGATGAGAATTTCAGCTGTCTAGAACCATGTATGTGCGTGTAAGAAATTTTTTAATGATTTTTTTTTAGTATTTGCGCCCCTGGTGGCCAACCGTGGAAAATGACTCATGGCCATAATGTAATTTTTTGTTTCTTCTGATGCCACTGATTTATTCCCCGAATTTCGTAGGAATCCGATAATGTTGGCGTTTCACCCCTATGGTAGGGGGCGCTATAGTGTTCATTTTTATTACAATTAATAATCCATTTTATTAATACCCTCATATCACACATGTGATGTGAATTTGAGCTGTGTAGACCAATGCATGTGCGTGTCAGACATTTTTCAATGATTTTATTTGGAGTCTTTGCGCCCCTGGTGGCCAAGTGTGAAAAATGACCTATGCCCATAATATTATTTTTTTGGTCCAGGTCATGCCCCCAATTTATTCCCCGAATTTCGTAGGAATCCAATAATGTTGGTGTTTCACCCCTATGGTAGGGGGCGCTATAGTGTTCATTTTGATTAAAATTAATATTGCATTCCATTCATGCCCCAATCTCGCATATGTGATGTGAATGTGAGCTCTGTAGGGCGATGCCTGTGGTCGTGAGAGGACATCGAAAAAACAGGAAACGAAGGCGTTTTTCGGTGGCGGCGTACGGGCGAACCGTGTGGAATTTGGAGAAAATGTGGATAATTTATGAAAACCCATTTGTCTGGATGTGGCATGTGAAATCTGAGCTCATTTGGACCAAAAACCTGAGACTAGTAGCGTTTTGAAAACACGCTGCAAATGAAGCGGCAAATTTTTGATCCAAAATGGCCGACTTCCTGTCTGTCATAGGGCAGCGCTATAATTATATTTTTTGCTTCTCTCTATGAGCTCTATCACTGGTACGAATTTCATCAAAATCTGAGTCGAATTGAAAATCTCAAAATTTCTAGGTGGCGCTGTCGAGCTGGTGTGCTTCGGACATTGTCGCGATGCCAATTTTATGAAATTTTTTGCCAAGCCGGTCGATCCTATACTGGACTTTTCGTCGACGTTCAGGGGGTGAAAACTGCGATTGTTTTGGCGGAAAAATAATAATAAGAAGAAGAAACCCAGGAAGAACAATGCCCCTCGCCATCACTTCGTGAGTGGCGAGGGCTAACAAGCAATCTTACAGCAATGACAGGTAAGAAATGGCTTGACAAATAGTGTGAACTTGAGAGTTTTCTTATAACAAAGCCACAGTAACATTTTGAGTAAGCTATTGTAATGGAGTAAATGATATATCCATTGGACCATAAAAACGTCTAAGCCATTAAACCAATTAAATTTACCAACCAATTACATACAAGATTGAATCATTTAATTGCCATCACACTGGGGAACACTCTAGGCTAAGTTATAACATCTCCACGGAGACTAGCAGGTGCTTACCACTCTAGAAAAAGGAAGTAGTGTACCGTTAACAAATGTTTATTACCGCTCTTTCATACAATGTTAAACTTTTACTTAGACTCAGCATCTAACAACTGACTTAATAATAACTCTAGTCTCCAGACAAATTAACACGCTTATAAATAAATCAACTTTTAGCCTCGCTGTATACAATGCCATGGATCCTCTTTATGCCAAAGGATGGTCTTACAGATACTACAGTAGCGTGATAAAGATTTATGTATCAAAATGAGTTGAATTTGCTGTGCTGCTGTTAGGAAATCCCATTTTCCTGATCCTGTTTGCTTCAGGCTCAAAGCGTGACAGATTTATTTGTTGAAACTGGGCTTTAGGTTCAGTATCCATTCACAAGTTTTCACAGGCACTTAACTAAACCGAGGGCTGCACTTTACCATAGCAACAAATACCGAAAACTAATCTTATTATGCAAAACCCTCCAAGTGAATAATATGTAAATGTAAAATGACTGTTAGGCACCATATAAACAAACTTGGATAATATTATGGTATTGTTGCACCTGTTGTGAGAGCTGCAAACACTTCCATCTAGTTTGCTCCTGAAAAGATGTAATCCTTCTATTACAATCAAAGCCATTTAAAGTAGCACAAAGAAAGCCCATCTGACAGCCTTTAATCACTGTGCTGGACTGAGCTGCATTCAGACAAAACAATGTCCTTATGAAAGGTTTTTTTTTTACTGCTCCAGAGGGTCACAAACAGTAAGACCTGCCTGATTACAGTACACACTTCACATTATTTGTAGCTGTCAAGATCACACAACAATTATGTATCTCAAATTTCCTCCTACTTTTCAAAGACGTGCACGTGTTAGGAAAATTAGAAAGACAATTTTTCATGGTAAATGGATGTGAGAGTGCATGCTTGTCTGTGCGTGTTTTTCTACTCAAAGGCTTTGTTTGGCAGGACAGATTTAAGCAAATGGCTGGAGCTAGGTTTCTAACTCACAATATTGAGGGCGTGTAAGTGCTGCAGCATAGACCACAAGACTATTATGCAACACAAATAGCGTCCAGTGTTTCCCATTAGTACAGGAGATTATGGTGGCCCCCCATAGTTTACTTTTGCTCCCATAATCTAAACAAAAATGTATAACACAAACTATACTTTATACATGTAGTACAGTCATAAATCTGTAGAAATTATTACATCTAAACTGTAACTAGTCCTTTTTTGCCATAAATTGGATTAAACAAAATGATTCAGATACGGATAACTTATTCCACCATAGTCTCAGTGTAAACCTGTAGGTAACACTGAGAGATCAGATATTGGCCATAGAATCAAACCCACAACATTATCAAAAGATGAAATGGATCAGACCTGGACAACTGAGGGATTACACAGACAACCCACAACATTGTCAACAGAAAACACTTAGCTCTTATTGCAACTATAAAACAACAAAGTCTGTCTCATATCAACAGACCAATGCCATTTGTATTTTATTATCCTTCTGAAGTGCAATGCAAACTTTCCTGGTCCCAAACTTTAAATAGGTTAAGTAATGCTGTACATTTACAGATTATGAGGGCATGATTGGCCCTTGAGACACTCACCCCTTCCTGCCTGGAGAAGAGGCTGAGGCACACACTGAGATTGGAGCTTGTTTCACCGGACAACTCGCAGATTTCTTGCATTTTGTCGTGAAATGTTGGTGGAAATTCTGAAAAACAAAGACAATGCAGCAGCAGCTCTAAAAGAGAAATAAAAGTAAACACAGAGCTTAAACTGCAATCAGGGCTCACTAAACAACATTAACCCTCACATGACAGAAACAGATGGAGTCAGAGTCAGGAAAAGCTTTTGCTAACACTTTTGTACATTTTCATTTACTTTATGATGCATATGGCTACATTAATCGTGAGTGGTATGTTTCGTATGTATTAGTGGGTGTGCGTCTGGGATGTGCAATGTTTAAACAACACAAACGACAATTAAAGAGATTTACTTTCAAGCAGCTTGTCATTTTTCAGCATAGACATGAAGGAAGCCACCTCCCTTTCCAGTTTCTTATGACTGGTTTCTGCCGCCTATGGTAAAAAGAGCAACATGAAAGAAAATAGTCAATCCCCTGAACTCTTTGTGCAATACAAAATTGTGTACAAAAATACACAGTTTAAAAATCTAACTTGAAGCAAATCGATACATACATACGAGCATAGATACACATCGACCAAGCCCTGGGCACACACACTTTATAGTAACTACACCTTAATTAACCTTAATAAAAATGAAAGCATGAAGACTCTTACACATAGTTTATTATGATTCAGGTTTAGTAGTTACTTAATTAAAGGATTAGATTTTGGAGTTTGTGTATTAATTAAGTAATTACTAAGCATTCATTCTAATCATTCTTTATAAACTATTTGTTCTTTGAGACTAGTTAGGTGTAGTTATTATAAAGTGTTAGCAGATGTCCTAGTTCAGGGGTAATTGCTCTACTCTCTAGCCATATATTATGTATTATCCATAATAGCTGCACTACATTTAAACTGCAGAATTACAATTTAAGGATTTTGGTCTATATATGAATATTACAAAATGTAACAACAAATCAAAAAATATAATACACTTACTATATAGGTTATATAAATTTGCCCACCTGTAGTGACTCTGACAGCCCCCCGAGTGACATCACTTCCTCCTCGTCCTCTGTCTCACTTCCCTGCTCCTGAGAGCAGTAGTGTGTACTGTAGGCAGAGTGCTCCTCCAAAGCATCCAGCCATGCCTGACAGGAGCACACAAGAATGAAAAATAAAGACATACAGTATGTTTCTTCTTCTAACTTTCCAATGGCTACAGAGAAATCGAGGTGTGTTTTTGCTTTTGCAATCAGAAGAAAACTGGTGCTCACCTTTCTTGTTGCCTCTGGATCGTTCTGCGCTGACACTTTGAAGTGATGCACACTATCATCAAAGCACTTGAGTGTGAAAAAACAGTTGTCTTTGGCTCGCATCTGAGACATAAAAAAACCCAAAAAACACAAGGTGTGCAAATATTAAAAATCACATAATGCAGTGAAAACAGACATGTCATCATGCACCCATTCTGACTAATCTTTTCACATACACTCATCTGTTTTGATTTTTGTTTGCTTGTTCTTAAGCATCCACTATATGTGACTAGATTACAACATTTCTTTATAAATTACCCATAGACCTGTGTAAATAGGAGGTAAATTAAATAGGTGAAGGCATTTATGAACAATTAATTTTCAATGTGTGTCAGCCTTGCAGTTATTTGGACAGAGCTAAAAAGATCCAAAAGTTGCTGGTTAAGTCCCTGGTCAACAACAATGTTGTCTAATGGCACTGCCACTCTCATTATTTATTTAAGGACAATACCTGGTATTTTATTTATTATGTGAATAAAATATAGTTTTATAAAACCTATGATTGCATGCTTTTTATATTGTATGTAATTATCTTAAATGTATCTTTAACTGCAGCTGGAAGCTGAGTTTTCCACAAATAAGGTGAACTTACCAAGAGGCTGGAGTTAGTGAGAGACTTGCAACCTTGCCTTTTGACATTGGCTACTGCATCTGACCTTGTTGTAGAGAGAGAGTGAGAGAGAGAGAGAGAGAGAGAGAGAGAGAGAGAGAAAAATATATTTTTTCCTTAAAAAGGCTAGAATCTCATTTGTCTCAGAAGCTGATACAATTTCAATTGGGATACAGTGGAGACTATTTTTAACACCAGCACCTTCCTTTCTAAGGAAAAGCAGGTAGTGAGACCTTTTCATATGTCAGGTGCAGCGATCAAAGACAATATGACAGGAGCCACGTACTGTTTGGAATACCAAGACAAGACCCCATCCTGCAGAACGACCCAGTAAGAACGCCAGCCAAAGAACCGCGAGCTCTATGAAAGACAAACACATGATTAGATTTTATTATAACCAACTGTCAAGCAACATTTTTATCAAATTATGGCTCATTACCTTCCAGAGGGGTCCCTCAAATTTCTTCACATGACGAACTGTTCCCTGCAAAGTTGAGATTGTATTATGATTCTACATACAGTATACCCACAACAAGACACACCAACAAATACACAACTTAATAACCCCAATGTCCCCATATTACCACTACTATCAAGGATATATTCTTGAGAATAGAACTGGGGAACAAGGTCATAAAAATCGTGATCTCATCCTTTGATGATATGCTATTTTGGTAAAATCGCCATATCGTGATTCTCTATTGCTCCATTTAATTAAGCTGTATGCTTAAACACAGACACTCTTTTCCACCTACTTCTCCTACTGGTTAGCCCCTACAATGCTCAGAGTGAAATTGTGCTCTGGTTCCATTAAAATGTTGTTTGTGTTAGGTAATTGCTGTTTTCTCTGATTGATATCAAACACATTAATAATTAAGCTCTTGAACCATCAAAACTGCAAAATCCCACTGTGCAAGATGTGTCTTTGTCTTAAAAGAGTTGTTAACTGTAGCAGTCATCTACCACAGAAATCAAGAGTATCACTGAGTTCAGGCTTAAGACCAAGCTGAAAACTAAACAAAACTGCATCTATTTGTAGTCACTGATGAGACGTAATCTCGCATTTGTCCAGGCACGGTTCAGTGTAGTGAAGGTTTCAACTGTGGTCATCTTGACAATGTTTTTGAAATCAAGACGTTTCAGCTCCCATACAGAAGCCATTTTCAATTTTGAAAATTGAAAACGGCCTCTCATTGATGCAATATGTTACTCCGAAATCAAGCACTCACCAGTCTAAAACATGTTTACCTCAAACACAGCACAGCAGACATACTTATGATGCATTTTACTATGTTTAATTTATTATTATTCAGATTTGACATTGAAATTCAAATAGCATGACCGTAAAATGTTACAAAATGATCCTAAATTTTGTTGGTTTATAGGAAATCCTAATTTCTTCAAATATTTAATGTAGATTTCTGAAAATGTCTGTGCAGTCAGGCTTGTTCAAGAGACCTTCTAAATCAGTGTTACATTGTTACTTTGAGCAAAAGCACCACTCATGTATTTAGCTTTTTAATTATGATGTTATTTATTATTAGGAGCGTCTGAGGCATCGCAGAGTCATCACAGAAACACTCTTTTATGGTTTGACGGCTGATTTGTGCTGGTGAATTACTCAGAAGGGGCTCTTGCTGCAACATAGCACGGGCTTAGACATTGCAAAATAAATGCCATGCCCTCTTAAGAAATATAAGGAAAAGTATGGATTTAAGTAATTACAATGAAGCTAGAAGACAGGTGAAATCCACAAACTAAGCAGACAGTATAAAAGACTCACTCGATTGATGTTGCTTTCAAGGACTTGCTTCATGACAGCATCATTGGCTAAGTCTAAAGCTGTCTGGCCTGTAATATGTAAGGATGAAGAAAATAACTCATTAAGTCAATAGAGAGACGTAACAATAACATCACATTTAAGAAAAAAAGGTTATAATTGTCAGGTAGCACAACCATACCATATGCCATTTGCATATTGGTAGGATTTAAACTGGATGCCCTTCCCAATGCATAACACACAAAGACGACACTTGTACTCGTACACTAGCTTAATTTCACTTTCACAGAAGAAGAAAGTATTGAGTATCAAAACTATTGGATTGCTAAATATTACAAATGTTGCACTGGCACGCTCCATTTGGTTCACAATAAATGATCTTGATGTCTGCCGTGAGCAGTCATTACAACCAGATGATGATCTTTTCAGCATCTTGCTACCACAACTCAGGTTTTTTTCCCAAGTTTTTTTTTTTAACAATGGACAATACCACAGTATCACAGAAGGTTATTTAGGACTATGGCTATAATAATGTGTGCGTCATACCCTGCTTGTTGTTAATGCTAGGACTGGCTCCACTCTTGAGTAGCTTTAGGGCACACTGCCTCTGCCCACGATAGGCTGCACAGTGTAACGGCGTGTTACCCAGCAGATCTGTGCAGTTGATGTCTGGAGGCTTCTTCCTGCTGAGCTGAAGCCAAACGCATGCAGCAGAAACAGATGGAGCGGTGTGGTGGGTTATTATTCAGGAAAACACCCAAGCAGAACAGTTTGATTTGTATATTTCACAAGAGCAATTAGCCCTGTGCATTTCTGATATATGTTGTTGTTGTTGATGCTTTTGACACATTTTAAATAAAATCAGGTATTAAATGTTGTAATTAGACATTGTAATCACTTTTTAATATGAGCTGCACTTTGTCATTTAGCTTGTTACTTTTTCAGTAGTCCACTCAACCCCATCTGCTACTGCACTTCAATGAATCATGTCCTTCTCCAAAGAATCTCCTCCTTTGTCTTCCTTTTGACTTTCTACTAATTTATTCACCACCTTTCTTTTGCAGATATCCAGAATCAGCAAAATATATAATCTGACATTAGATATCTCTCTGATGCACTCAATCCTAATCCTATAATCTAAAACAGTATGTTTTTCCATTAACCAACCAAATCTAATATAACATTTTGCGATGTCAAGTTTTTTTGTTTTTGTTTTTTTTTTTAAATTGCAAATCGCCATATCGTGATTGTGTATTTCTCTGTTCAATTAAGCTGTATGCCCAAACACAGACATTTTTTTGCACACACTTCTCCTGTTGGTTAGACTCACGAGTGACAGCTGGATTTAACTGAAATTCTAATCTGGTTCCATGAAAATTAAGATATACATTTTTTTGCCATATTGTTCACCCCTACTTGAGAAATTTAATTTACTGAGTTTGGTAATTTATGTTTTCTCTAATTAATATTTAAACCCATTAATTATTAGGCTCCTGAACCATTGAGACTGACCAAAAAGCAACAGGGCTCCAAGAAGCTCACACAATCAAAACGGCAAAATTCCATAATGCAGGACGTTAGTTTACTCTTAGGGCTGTTAGCTGTAGAAGTCACTTTGCACAGAAATCAAAAGCATTGCTAAGTTCAGCCTTAAGACCAAACTGAAAACTAAACAAAACTGCGCCCATTTGTAAATAGAACAGCATGAATGAACACATTTGTTTTCTGGGAGGGTGTCTATTGATGGGACAAGGCGGTGTAATCCCTCATCCCTCGTACAGGTGTGGTTTAATGTAGAGATGATTTCAATTGTGGTCATCTGAACACTATTTTTGCAATCAATTGTTTTGGCCCCCATCCAGAAGTCATTTTCAATTTTGAAATTACTTCTCTACCTCCCCTATATTGATGCAATACATTATTCCAGAATCTAGCACTCACCAGTTGATTTAGCGTGGACAAGTCTCCTTCTCGTGCTGCTTCCAAAAGACTGTCCTCCAGCATTCTCTCCTCTGTCCGCTCAGCTGCTAATATTAATGTAATAATAAATAAAATATAAATACATGCACTTTAAAGAAGAAGTAATGATGTGTCAGATTTGCTAGCTCTCTCACCTTCTAACATGCTTCTGATCTCTGCATTTTGTGTAACATCTTTGGGAATCTGTGCAGTCCCATTGATGACAGTGGCACATGCATCATAGTTTAGCAGCAGCATCACAACCTCCTGGAACATGGTTGTTTGATCAAATGAATAGATGTATGTGCATATTTGAAACAAAAAATCATTTAAAGTTTTTACCTTTCGACCTGTGAAGGCAGCTTTGTGTAGAGGTGTATCCCCAATATTATTTGGTAAATTAGCATCTGCCCCTGCCTAATACAAAACACACATGCAAAAATTATGTTTTGATCTAAATAAAATGTACTTCAAGAAACATACCCTAAGTAATTCTTCCACAACATCTTTGTGTCCAAAGTAACAGGCCAAATGAAGTGGTGTCCATCCTAGGTTTGACTTGCTCTTTCCTAAGAATGAATAAATACATAAATTAAAAGTACATGAACAACTATTTGGATAAACGTATAGAAAATCATATAACGTAAATTGTGTGATCATGTGTCTCATTGTGTTTGCAGTGTATTTTGGCCCTTTTGTGACCCCAGCCCTTGGGACAACAGATGGATATTAGCCTTTGCACGGTGTGTTTACATTCATGTTGTACATACATACATGCATACATAAGTACATATGTACAAACGTACATACATACAAACGTACATACGAACATACATACCAGTTATTCTACTTCCATACCTTTGCAGTTGATATTAATTTGTATCTCTTGCCTAGATTTGGACAACAAAAGTTTCTTGATGCCAAGAAGGTCTCCATTCCTAGCACAATGTAGAAATTGTTCCTCTGGTTCCAAATCCTCCATGCACACCTGTTACATACGACAGCAGGATAAATTATTTTAAATAAAGTTTTTGGTTCAAGAAGAAAATGTAATTGGCTATATTTAAGAGTATTACAAAACTATTGCAGAAGTCATCACTGGACAAGCCTGACAGGAAGAGAATGTGCACTTTCTTAATTCTTAGTTCACATGACTTTCTACACTTGTAAACGTCACATTGGTATGCATTCTCTGATAAAACAAACAACACAAACTTAATCTGTGTTGTCAATTAAGCCTTAACAATAGGCCAAATCTTATGCAATGCTTATAGCTTTGAAAAACTTACTTAAACTTACTTAAATACTTGAGAAAACCCAAGCGATGCTGAAAAAATAATGTTGTCCCTGTAGTTCTTAAGTGTGGGAAACAAAAGACTGGGCTGGCTATCAAACAGGTTTGCCTGACTCTAAAACATGTGACTCAAACTCTAACTGTCATCGTACCATTGTTCAGAGAGAAATGAGACAACGCAGACAAAACAAAAAGTAATTATAGATAACATAATACATGTGGATTTTATATTTATATTCATGCAGACTAGATGTCTGGGGTGCCAGTTTGTTTTAGCTAATTATGTAGGAGAGGTGGATGAGAATTTGAAACAACTGTAGTAGAACTGAGTTATTAAATCAAGTCTAGTCTTGCCTTTGTGTGACTGTGCATCTCCAGTAATAAAGCTTATTATTGAGGCTGATCATACAGAACTGTATACATATAACTTTATATGTAATTTTATTTTCTATTCTCATTCAGAGAGATAGTTAATGTCATCCACAGCAGCAGCAGTATTTTAGATTGCAATGTTTTCCACTAAAACAGCTATGACCAAATGCAACCGTAAGATCATAGGTTAGCAGCTATGGAACAAACATATGGGATCAACTTACTGCTCGAACCAGCCTGTTAGCAGCTATGGAACAAACATATGAGATCAACTTACTGCTCGAACCAGCCTTGAATCGTGAATTCCAGCAGTGGTACCAGGCAGGGCAGCTCTCACACAGGCCTTGTATACAGCAACATGTGATGTTTTAAGCCCCTGTGAGCCGTGTGGTGCTTTGACCCTACAGTAGTAGCTACTGCCTCTTTCGCCCCAAAGTAACTTTATCTTCTTTAGCGCTACCTATCAAACGGTCACACACCAAACCACACGTCATATTTCCGCTGTCGACACTTCATGTGTTATGTGGAGCTGACCGATTGCGAAACACGACTGTCAAACGTCTTACACACACCCCTGTGTCTTCTGTTTACGCGGATATCAGCTGATTTTCACACACCGGAAGTTGCGATTCCAAACACTTAAGCCTGACAGCGTAAAAGCAAGGATTTTATTCATAAATTTAGCAAATGTCCAAACCTGTCTATCATCTTGCATTATATTAAATGCAATATTTGTCATATGCAAATGAAAATTACGTATATTATTTTCAGCCGAAATTTTTATCACGATAGACACAACGTTTTCCATAACCCGGAAGTACTCTGCGCTGTAATTTTTGTCAAAATTGTTAGCTAATTGTTAACGTGTGTTTCACGTGTTACGTGTCATCTGCCTTTTCCTCTTCTTTAATATGGTATAGTATTCATAAAGTTGTACTGTAGTTGTTCGAGAGTTAAAAAAGTGTAAGATACATGGCGGACTCAAATCAGGGGAATGGACAAGACCTGCAGGCTCAAGTAAGAGAAGCTTGACACACTCGCCCCTTTCTTATTCCCAAAACCTGACTTTGACCTGAGATAACAACTCCCTGCGCTCAGTGGGCTATGGTATCCCTGGTAGTCACCAGTAAAGGTGTTAACCACCATAAAGGATAATACTTAACATAATCTAATGTTTCTATCATTGTTTAAAGAGGCTATGATTCCAACCTAAAACAAGACAACTATAACAGTACATGACTAAAATGTAGGTCATATGTAAAATGCATTTGAGAAATGTTGTGGAAAGTCAGTTATCTGCCCTTTACAACAGTAAACTCTGTTTGATCCCACTGAGCCTCTGCCATGACTTTCTGCTGCATTGCCCTGTTGTAAGCTACAGGGGGCGTGTCAGACAAATTGCCTGTAATGGCAGGTGTATAGAGCTATAGAGCAGCAGGTAGTCTGTGAATGCTTGATGTACAGCTCAGATGCCATGGAGTGAAACCAAGCTGACAAATGTGGGATTGCGTGGTCAAGATGTCACGCAGCTCAAACAACATTCCCTTTCTCTATTTTCCAGAGAGAGACATGAAGTAGAAGTAATTATCTAACTCTGTCCTACTGTTGAGGGAGACACTTCAGAAATGTCCCCAAGGTGTTGGTTTCATTAACACTTGTGATGTCTGAATCTCAGCAGGTGTTTCTCTGTGCTCAAAGGCCACACAATGACAGGTTTTACAGTAAAATCAGTGGCACAAAACAAAAGACTGACATTAATTAGTACTGGGGACACATTGTCAAAATTTGGACATACAGTGGTGCTGCACATTAATGACAGCACAACATGGTCCTCTTATTGTTTTATAATCATTATAAGAATCAAGTTACCCGCCAAATGTTTATTTTGGCCAAATAGTATAACTAGCTGCCTTTGGAAATATTTGTCCAAGTTTGGTGCATCCCAATAATTAAACAAATCTTGTTCTTTTAGCTATGGTTTACTTTAGACATGTCATGATAATCCTGATTCATAATTTCATAATTACTAATGTGCACTTTGGATACCTCATATAATTGTTACTCATTTGCAATTTTTCTACTGTATTTGTATTTACTGTATTGTTGTTTGTGTAGTATTCTCACTTTGAACTTCATGCGTCTTATTTCTTATTATTTTAGAAATTCCAATACACTTAATAACCTATTTGTATTGCCTTTAATAACTTAATCATATATCTCACTTTGACAGTGTTGTGTCTCTTCTTTCTAGATTGACGAGGTGGAAGCTCTGTCTTCCATATACGGTGATGAGTGGTGTGTCATAGATGAAGCTTCAAGAATATTTTGCATCAAAATTTCAGATGACATTGAGCAGCCCAAACTGACTGCATGCCTTCAGGTAGAGAGACGCAACCCAGTATCCCCATGCATTTCTTCATTATAACTCTTATTTTTATATTGATCAGATAATTCTCCCTGCGGACTACCCCAGTGCTGCCCCTCCCATCTACCAAATCAAGTGAGTCTATTTGCCTTTCAAATTCAATCTTGTGGTAGTCGGTCGAATTGATAAAACAACATCCCACTCAAAAACCCACTCATGGTCCTACTCAATAACCCTCTGTTTGTTCTTGGCTTTTGTAGTGCGGCCTGGTTGCGAGGACCTGAGAGGGCCAAATTGGCAAACAGCCTGGAAGACCTCTATGTGTGAGTGCTGCTCATAATTTCTGACTTCACAAGGGTGCACTGTTGAATAATATTATTAGGCCAAACAACAAAAGCTTTTCACCATTGTGTTTTGTGTGTGGACAGTGGAGTCAGTGTCTTTCCGAAACATTTAAATTTCAGCATGTCAACAGGCAGCATGCTGGGGATAGCATCCTGTACCTGTGGGTGGAAAACGTCAGAGAATTCCTTGTTGAGAAATCCCAGCGTGGAGAAACAGGTGAGCTGTGAAAAATGAAAGTCATGCTTGAGGGCCACACAGACACTGGAAATTTATCAATCTTTTTGACATTCTTTTATACTAGACACGGAAGGAGCCTTTGCCGCACCCGTTGGCTTAAGACAATAGTTTCATCTTTAGGACAAATGGTTGTAATCTGTCACATCCATTATTTTTCTTTGCGGAGGTATAGTTCTGGAAGTTGAGCTATACTTTTCTCATCATTTTTTCATCTGTGCAGTGCCCCAAAAAGCTGCTTTTTGGCAGTAATTGTGCATTGATGTGTTATAGGTTTCATGCCAAATTCACTTCTTGACATAATACCTTGTCTATAGATTTTGTATGCCTTCAGCATTGCGATTTATAGGCAAGATTCATGTCCATTCATGTGCCAGGCTAAAAAAATAATATTTCCTCATTACATTTCATCTTAAACTGTTGACTACAGCAATAGTTTTAACCACCCAAACTTGAGTTGTCTCAAGGTGGTATTTTTTAGGATTTTGAAGGCTCTTATTCCATTAGCAACCCAATCATGATTTGGTCTGCGTCTTAGATGAGATAGGCTCAGACAGCTGTTGGACAATATAAAAACCTTTTTCGGCCCAACTTTGAGTGACTGCTCTGAATTAAGATCAATATCTATGTAATGCCTTCTTTTGACTTGACATTCCCCTTTGAAGTGTGCTAAAGAGTAGATACACCTGAATTAATGGTTTTGCACAGAATCACATAGTGTGGCATAGTATTCATGTGGTAATAACTGGACAGAGTAGTATAAGCACAGAAAACTAGCATCAATGCATTATAATTCAGATCATTGAAATAAAACAGGCGTCTTGAGGGAAAAGAAGATGGAGAGAGACAGGATGTGATAAGCTAAAAGATGCACATTTTGGCTAAAAGGAAATGAAAAATGCTTAAACACGGGGGGGGGGGGGGGGCAAAGGAGTAACACAAGATTATGGCTCCACTGATGAAGTTTTTGATGAATGAAAGCAGACAGGAAGAGCAGATGTTTGTTCACTAGCCACATAATTTCACACAAATGCATTGAATTCATAAAGTAAATCTATCAGAGCATAAACAACAGACATTATTTATGAAAAGCAACCAGGGCATTAATATATATGGCTGATTATCCATTATATTCATCCACCTCCATGTGTGCCACTGCGCTATAATTTGTTCTTTTATTTCCATATAAAATCCCAGGGTCTTTTTTTGCCCACTGCTCCTCACTGGGGCACTTAACTAGAGGCTGAAAATAGCCTTTTGTCTAATGAGCAAATAACTAAAGCCTGCTAAAAGCATACCCAGCTGTACAGGAAATGCTTTAGCATCTGACTGTTTCAGAAATATGACAAAATTATACAAACACAGTGTCTCTTTGGGTATTTGTTGTGGCATTGACTTGCAGCAAACTTAAGGAACCTTCTTTGTAAAATTGATTCAGGCAGTTACTTTATTTAGTATCGTAAAAGTTTTAACGAAAGATGAAAACAGAACTCAAAATTGTGATTCAATTCCACAGTAAATGGTTCCTTGTAAGTCTGCACCATAAAAAAAAATGTAGAAAAAACAGACACAAAGACAATTTGTGAAATTTCAACAAGATATTCAAATTGAGTCATAAAGCCTGTATATCTCCCAACCGCAAAGCATCTATCTAAATATCTACTATTTTAACGTTTTCAGGAAAACAAAATTGAGTCTGCAACAATACAAGAAAAATCATATTATTAACGAAACACTGAGGAATTTGCTCAACACTATCTCTGAACTTAGCCTGAAAGCCATTATATCTCTGTCTATTATTTTACTTAAGTTGATATGAATAACTCACACATTGGAGGTGCCAGACGTGTAGGTTAGGTCACAGTGAGTCTCCACGCAGGGCAGGGGTGTTCAAACGTTTCTCATTAAGGGCCACATATAAAAACAGACAAAGCTGAGGGCTGATTGAGGGCCATAGACTGGTCACTAATACAGTGAATACTTCAAATCTGCATTATTATTACAAGTTAGACTGAACCACTAGACCTTTATTCACGCTTACATCCTCAGTGGGACATATTAAATATTTGATATGGGCTTGTTAAAGTAGATTTTCAGAAATGTACAGTAAAAAGTACTGTTTAAGGTAATACATGGAATGCCCTTAATGCCCTGCTCTGACAATTTCCAGCAGTATTATCCTATGCATTTATCTATGAATCCCAGTTAAGTTATGGGGCCTGAAAAGATGCCAGACTTCTTAATTGATGAATTTAAACTAAGGACGTATTAGCAGTTTTCAATACTAGAGAAATGTGTCAATTAGCCAACACAGGCGTGTGACGAATTAAATGAAAACAACAAATTATTGGACAAAATGAACAAGCAGTCTGTGGTCCAGATCAGTGCTGCTTCAGGTTTGCCAGATTTCGTTTTATATTCCATGTGCAAAGCAGGGAAAAAAAAAAAAGATTATTACATATTGTCAGCTTCCTATTTTATACTTTATATCAACCATATGGTGTATTTCATTTAGTTATGTTCAAATAAAATATATTTCAAAACTCTAACAGACATTACAACTAATTTTAAACTTCCTCCCCACTGTGTTTAATAATGTAGTCTGTATTCCCTATAAATGTATTCCCTACATCCAATGCAGACTGCAATGGATGTAGGGAATACATTTATAGTGATACAACAACAGATGTTAATCGGATTATAGCTAAAATGCTAATTTACTTCCAGATCCCTTGGGCAGGTAACAAAACACATAACGCAATCACAGCAATAGTAAAGCTGCAAAGGACAAAATAAAATGATGTGCTTTACACCACTCTCTTAGCTTTGCCCAATGGTCCGTGAGCACGTGAAGTTTGTTAACACATTTACTAGACTTCAGCCTGCGATGGTGGTCAGATTCTGAGTCTGAAAGAGGGATAAGCTACAGAGTGCTTTTATTTTCCCAGAGCTGTTTATGGAAGTCACATTTCTCAAAAGCAGTGACATTAATACTAAATGACACACAATGAAAAATCACCTTAATCTTCACAGTCAAAATATTGTATTTTGCTCACTTTGCTCATTATGATGGATAGTCTATTTGACAACATAAGACGCTCTAGTGCAGTGATTCTGAAGGTAGACAGGCTTCACAGTATTCACAGTTGTTGGTTTAGTCATTTAGTCCTAGTTCTTTAGTATTTAGTTCTGGTTAAGTATGGTTTTAGTCCTCTTTAGACCTCTTTAGTCCTCTTTACACCTGCTTTTTCACTGAAGTTTGGAATGTACTATTTTTTTTTACAGTTGTCCTGCATTGGCCCCAGAATGTTGAATCATTTTTTGAAATTACACTGATGTATTCTGGGTTGGTGATTAGGATGTGGCATGAACTTTTTGAAAATCCCTGCTGTATACTGCAATAGAAAGTGTATACATTTTTGCCATCATCTTTTCACTTGTGCACATTGAAGCATCCGGTCATGCTCTGCAGCCAGGATACAGACAGTTTGAGCTGGCCTCTAGTTGATTCCTATTACGGCCCGAGGAGGAGAAAATCGGAAAGAGAAAAATGCCTTTGAAAGAGGGTTCACTTGTGGGGCACAGATGGCAGTTTCTGTCACAAGACTAGTCAAAAAGTGTCTGAATGGAGCAATGACTGAAGTTACGCCCACATTTGCATCAGCAGAGGAAAAGTTTAGAAGAGGGTAGGAAATAGGGCGATAGAGCTCGTTTGAAGGGGGTTTAGTGTATAGGGTCATGTAGGGACATTGGCTCAGTGCTGCTCAAAAAATATCTACTAAAATCACACAAGGAGTTATTTCATTTCATTTTAGTTATTTTATTATTATTTTATTTTAAGTTCTTTCATTGGAATTACTTGTAATATATAGTAGCAAAAAGAAAGAAAAGTTGATCAAGGATATTTAGTATTTCTCTGGCACATATTGGCCATTGGAAACATCACAACCTTCATTTGATCCAGTTGATTTTTTATTTTAGGGCTTGGCAATTAAACAAATTTTAATCAAGACTGAGATTCATTCATTTGTAATCGATCAATGGGTCTTTTTTAATTGAGAGATCCACAGCCAGTCGTCTGACAGTAAGCACCGTGCACCACTTTGAAGGAAGAAGAAATTTTGGTGTAAGAAACTAAAATGTTAAATGTCAAATCAAATTGAAAGTCTCTATCATTTGAGGAAAAAAATAGATTTTTTTGTCATATTGCTGAGCATTATTTATATCCTTAGAAATATTATCTGAAATCACCAAAATCTCTTTATTTCCCAAGTTTTTAAATTTAATTCAGTACCCCAGATGTTAAATGTTATGGGCTCCACTGTCCACCAACCCTAGTTAACCCTAGAAAAAGATACTTTAGACCAATGCCAAATAATAAATACTTTTTCTCCTCTTGTCCAATAGTAGAATCAATACCAATGGCGGATCTCTTTAGCTCGAAAAGTCTCTGTCTGCTTTCTTTTTTCCACAGCATCTTCATTCATCTTAAAGCAGCTGAGACTCCAGCAGCAGACATCATCTATTATGGATGTTTGCCCTGCTGTAATAGGTCGTGAGAGCACTGTAGTGTCAGTAAAGGTCATTGGAGTTAATTCGGCAATAAGCATCTCAGCAGGAGGGATTTTTTAATGTCAAGGTGTATTGCAGGTTCTTCAGTGTGTTTGGGGAATGATTTCTTCCAAACAAGACAGGTCCATTCACTTCACAAGATATTTCTATTAGGTTTAAATAATTTCCGATCAAAGAGATAGTTTACTCTGTGTGTCAGATTTAACAACTATGATGACGTCACTAAAATGTTAAGGGCATACCATAATTTTAGTATGGATTCTAGACTTGAGAACGTGAATAAAACCACATGGTTAAATAACATGCCA